>NC_135567.1:10991983-11019483 GCF_964340395.1 Glandiceps talaboti | reverse complement strand
AATTACTGATCTTAAATAAATAAGCTATATTTTTTTAAAATTAACACTTTAAATTCCATAGGATTTGGCAAATACATCAACCATATCATGACAAGCAAGCCTGTTGGCCTAGTTTATTAGTTTTAATGTACCATTTGCATAATTAATTGATTTCGGTAATTAGGCTGTATTTTATTAATGTAAGATTCATATTTCATATAAATTGGTGTATTTATTAATGATAACAAAGTGCACGGGTCGTTATAGTTTCATATCATTAATTTAACTATAACTAAGAATTTTGCATTCCAACAATGTATGTTGGGAGAAAATATGTGGTTTTTGCCCTTACGTGAGGCATTCATTATAAATGTGGTTGTTATTCTGCTTATTGTTTCGTTCGATACATTGTTTATTTTCATTTCTACTGACTCGCCAATAATGTATGTTAATTATGTAACATGACAGTTTGCCTTGACGTTCATTTACCTTTCAGTTATCCCATTTTTTATAAAAGGAAGATTTGAGTCACACACTGAAGCATATCAGGCATGCAATTACCACAGAGGTACATTAGCGACGACCATGGAAGCGTTTGAATTAATCAGTTTAAGTCACTACGAAAAAGAGGGTTATCATTTTTTCTGGATAGACAATGGAATTGCCATGGCAAAAAGGAATTTAGATTCAACTTATGATGGAGTCTTAAACATTGCATTCGAAATAAATAGTCTTGAATCTTCTTACTCTAAACGTCCTGTGGGTGCTTTTTGTACAGCATCAAAGGGTAAGTTTTCGACATAGATTTTATTTCTTGCATATATTAATTATAAGTTTCAATGATGTCATCATTTTTAGCAAAATGATAAAGTTGTCATCTACCAAATATAACAATTACCTAATTCGTAAAATAATATAAATTAAAAAGTTCTGGTGATTGTTTCATATAATTCGCTATCTAAACAGTGGGAACGTACGGTAGCTAAATTTCCGTTGTTTCTGGGAGTGGATTCGCACGATACCGTTGCTAGGGAGGCGTGTGTACTTGTGGGTCGCGCTTGTGGGTCAAACATGTCGGATGTCGAGCTGATGATGGTAAGTGCTATCGCCTACTTTTCTGATGTTTTCATGTTTATTGGTATTTTAATCTTGGTGTTCTTGACTAGATCGCAGGTAACTTACTGCTGTAACAGCTGAAACATCTAAATTGGTATATGATGTATGTTTTGACGGAATGTCACATACATTGTGCAGAGAGTTGCTGGCAAGAGTAAGGCTCTGAATTATATTTTCGATTGTAAGGATTACTTACGAGGTTATCTATTTCGTCTTACGTTTACATAGACCATGTTGGTAAAATAATAACAAAAAATTGCAGGAAAATCAATTAGCACTATATTTCAAATGCTTTCCGTGATGCCTTCTGTATGGACAGTCTTGAGACTATTGTTCTCCACATAATAATCGGGTAAACGTTTGTCTGATCATTGTCAAGTTCTTTACATAGATTGAATTTTTTCTTTACAGTTGTCTATATATCATTTCGTGTCCATGACAACCATACGTCTGCCCTTGTCTGTTGTTTATTGTTAAATCGTGGCGGTTTCCAATTGTTGAAAGACGTAGCTTTCTTCTTCACCAATGTAGTCGTATGCCTTCCTTTGTCTTGTTGTACCCAGGACATCGCTTTCTACGGCCGATAGAAAGGCTTCCAGTTTAGTGCTTTAGTCTGATTAAACGCGATCACATGTCCTGGTTTAGTGTGGTGTTGTTGTCCTGTTTGTCATGGAACATCAATGTAGTCTACATTTCCGTGTAAAACTTTCCTGTCTACGTCTGCTTCCTGTTCTCTATTTGTTGATTTTGTCTGGTCTGGAACGAAAGTTAATTTGGGCGGGTGTAAGTTGACTGAATGAAACATTTGTCACCGTGACAGTTGAGATGCCGAGGATGGGTGTAGACGACTTTTGTTTTGGTCTTGTAGTGTGCCTGTTGTCACGCCTGTTCTTGTAGCGTCTAGCCAGTTTTTTAAAACAGTTTTGTGTAGGCCTTTAGTTTGAATGTATTCTTCTGTTGTTTACATCGTGGGTTTCTAATTGTGACTGTAAACGAGGATAGTTTATCGAACGTATGGTGGAGGATGATCAAAGTAATTCTTTTTTCGAATTGGCAATTCTTATTCGTAATTCTCTCTTTGTTTCTTCGATATACTTTTGATGGCATTTGGAGCAAATTTAAATAACAAACCTAGTAAAACAAAACTAATGCAAGTAATGTAAAGTTTGTCCACAGTATGATAAAAAAACATCGCTAGCCAATCATCAATAAATGACTGATGAATCTTAGCCACTGGTCAGCCAACTCACCTGCAACACTCGCAATCTCTCTTATGCAATTACAAGTACCAAATGCCATTAGGAGAATAAAAAGAGGGAATTTTGAGAACGAATAAACGAACATTAATTAACACCCCCTTTCTTTACACTATCAACGCCCCACAAAGACAGTTTGGTCACACACCATTTCAATCAATCAGAGCACAATATCAATCACTTTTATTTCACTGATTTGTGCAAAGTCTTCTCACGATTTAACAAAACAGGGAACAAGTTAGAACTTCAAATCAACGAAAATCCTGGTACCATAAGGAATGTACAAAAAAAGAATTGGTAATTTCAATTTATTACCCCCACCACCACCCCTGTTATTCTTGTTCCAGTGATTTGCCGCCTTTTGATCAAGTTATTTTCCTCACCTGTTGACTTGTCAATTTTTTCTCAGTAGCACAATACTCATTTTGGACATACACCCTGTCTTTCGATTCGGCCATATGGTCACCTAGAGCCGTTTTCTGCTAGATCTTTTCATTTTTAATTTCTATAATGGAATCCCTCTTTTTTATCGACGCATCTTTTTACATTTTATTGTAATATTTTTTAACAGTATTTGTAACTTTTGAGTTACCACTGCCTGGTTCATTCCATCACCTCATTACTTTTTTCATTGTTTTATCTTTCTTAGTTACACAGTTTTCATAGCTTTTATTTATTGTTTTCATAGCTACTACTTTGATTATATGTAGATTTCCCTAATGCGGATATCATCTGTGTAGGATCGATAAAGTGTTTAATTAAAATCCGTTTTCGAACCCAGCTCTTGCTTGTGTTTAAATGATCATTCAATTTCATCAGATGTATGGGTTCCAGGGTAATCGCGGTCACCCAACGACATCGAGTATTTATACCCTCTCACTTCAATGTCGACTTCAAGTACTTGTTCGTTACACCACCCTTTCCTCCGATGTCAGAAAACTCACCAACAGACAATTAACAATTACTCTCTATCCACTTGTCGGACATTCATCTAGATTAGTCATTCATTTGGTGTCTACTTCGTTCTGTGATTTGTAATTGACTTTTCCCGTACGTATACTACACCACAGACAAGTTTTTCTGTGAATAAACGTTGTTTCGTTAACTTGTATGGTTGTGTATTTGGCAAGTTACGTTTCTACTTCGTTTTTTTCTTATCTCGACGATTGTATATACCGTTTAGTTGGTTAGCTTAAATACTTGTGATCATCACGCTGTGATCATCACGTGCCGCATTCTGAACTCGTTGTAACCTATCAAACAAGTATTGAGACATTCTAAACATTATGGTATTCGTATAATCTAGATGTGAAGTGATTAGAGAATGAACTAATGTTTCAGTTGCGCTTTGATTTAAACATTTACGGATCTGACGAATATAGTGTAAGTTGTGGTTCACTTTCTTGCAGATTTGATTGACATGGATATCCATTGACAGATTAGAGTCTAGCCATCCACCCAAATTACGTACATTGTCTACTACTTGTATTTGATCATTTCCGACTACAATATGTTCAATTGTAGACTTTGCTAATTGTTGAGGTGTTCCTAAGATCATGACTTCTGTTTTGCTATCGTTTAACTTGAGTCGATGTGTTGTCATCCAGGTCTGAATATCCCGTATACACCTCTCTATACACATTGTAACCTCGGTTTGATCACTTATCCGGGGCTTGAACATCTTTACGAGTTGTGTGTCATCTGCGTAACCATGAGAAGTTATCATATGTTCTTAGGTTGTGTATTCATTAATTATTTTCTGTTTTCATTCAAACATAATTTTTTGTGTGACTTTGTTGAGACATGTACAGTTATGGATCTTTCAAAGAGTTAGCTCCATGTAATTGTTAGATATACACGCGCTGCTAGTATTCATTAAAAAAGTAAAACACTTCATGGTCTTCCGTGTGAAACGGAGCCACTAATAAGTTTTAATACCCTAAAGGATTTTGGAAAGTATATTTTACCATTTATATAAATTATAGGTAGTTATATAAACTATAGATAGATATATAAACTGTAGATAGATATATAAACTATAAGGGTGATGATGAAGGTAAAATGATAACAATCCACTAATTCGCCTTCATACCTTTACCCCACCTGTCGTCACCTTTTCAAATGTAATATTCCAGGGAGAAACCAGATCTTGTTAGACTATTGCAGTGCAGTCTGCATTACGTTTTCGTCTATTTAACTTGTAATTGTATGTCTTCATTTTCTAACTTTACATCCCTCAAACTCTCACGGAACTATTGTGATCGTTGAAATTCCTACCTTATTTTCCTAAGTCATGTTGTCGGAAACAACATTTTTATTTTGTATTTCATTTTGCCCTATGCAAAGAATTGTACATGTAATAAGAACTTACATGCAGAACAAGATCAGAGCCATTGCAAGCCACCGCGAGATCTCAGGTGTCCAGACGATTCATCATACATTTAATTTACAGTGTTCCTGTGCCTTAATAAAAACACTAGTATTTTAAATAACGACTTACCTAAGGGGGTGATTCACTTCCATTTTGGCAATTGCAGTGCAGCTTCCTCCACTCTGGCTAATATTGCTAGGGATGGATTCACTGTGAGAATACTCATCTTCCTCCCTGCAAATAAATAGAATCAACCAATTCTCACCAGATGTTCAAATTTATACCTTGATGTCATAAATCAAATGATATTTTCATTAATACAATAATCTTATCCCTGTTACCGTAATCTCAGTTACCCCTACTCTTGTCGTTGGGGGCACTCACTTTATAATGAAATGAACATGTTTGCGTTAACACTCGGGTACATTATGATCTGTGATTGTGTATAAAAACAATGATATGATTAAAAGGTAAGATAGCATCTCCCAAACACTATGACATTAACACCAGTACTTCACTACATAATATTCTTTTGAATGCTAGTGAATTTTTTTCTGTATGCAAAATTTGGTGATGACGTCATCAATTAAATGTCAAAAACTGCACCAAATATTGCATACAGAAAATTTTTTACTAGCATTCAAAAGAATATTATGCAGTGAAGTACTGGTGTTAATGTCATAGTGTTTGGGAGATGCTATCTTACCTTTTATCCATATCATTGTTTTTATACACAATCACAGACCGTAATGTACCCGAGCATGTATAGTAAGATGATTTACAAAATAACGCAAGGCACACGTATATAAGTATGTACCTGTTTTTTCAATAAATAATTATCATTTACCCCCACTAATACACATTGTACGCATCAGTTGACTGCTTTGTCATGACTCTACATGTTTAGTATTTTATAAGATAGCTGGTCCTGAAAACAATTGTCCTCAAGGCGCCCTCATGCATTACTGGGACAAGCCATTAGCCAAGTAAGTGGACTTGTTATCAAAGAGTACCAATATTTACACATGTGATGATGGGCTCTTACATAACACAAGTAAACAGCTGTAAAACATTTTATTACCCACCGGCACTACTTTTGGCATTTCAACATGAAACAATATTCCCAATAGGGGGGGAGTCGAACAATTCGAATTACCGATAGCTTGGATTAATGCTCATTTCGAGTTGAAATCACACAACTTTAATGTAAGCGAAGAATGTGTGACTTAATTTCATCGTGTAACCTTTTCTCTAATAACAAAAATAAGTATAATTCAAAAGTGTAGTTCACAGCGTAAGATCATTTCTAAGGAGTGAGTCAATTGAGGCAAACCTTATCTCCGTCTTATATCAGTTGTTATCAATTTATTAGGCTATTACAAGTAACGCTACAAACAGCTCTAGAGATGCAAACAACTTTTATGACACCCGTTTTCGCCAGGCAAGCCCGCGGGTTTGTTGCACTTGGACCGCTAATGGTTTGTGACTGTCATGTTTCAAATTCACGGACGTAAGCGTCATTCACGTAATTTACATATAATCATGTTTAAAAAATAGACATTACAAGTTTTCCTGTAAAGTGATTGGCAAAATTTTAGGTAGTCGACTTAGCAGTGTACTTATTTTGCAATGCATTTGGTCAACTTTTTTTATGATAATTCTAAAGAAATTGAATTGTGACATGCAATGTTTGACAATTGGTTGATACATTATATTATTATTTGTTCTGCACATATAACAGCGTCAAAGCGAACACACTTGCCAAAACCGTACATTTTTGTAAGCTTTGAAATGGTTGGAACATTTCCGACCACAATGTATCCTCAGGTATTAACATATACAAGAACTATCTCTAGAGGTCGCCAGATTCACTGTTCTATGACGATCTCGTATGGCCAGAACCACATGTAGTGTTAACATTTGCGCCATAAAGTAAGCTGTGCAGGACAAAAATACTGCAACTTTCGCATAGCTTACATCTATAAATAACCTAATCATTGTCAAAAATTCAGAGGGATGCAGTTGTGGGTATTACTATCAAGTACGCAAAAAAAGAGAAAACATTGTTGTGTTCAACGACCGTGGTTTGGTATGATTGTCCCTATTTCACTGTAAAATATTCAATCCCGAGGTGTCCATTTTGTATACTTGACAATATCGATGCATGGAGTGGTTTAATATGATATCAAAAGGAATTCACTTCTTTCAAGAAATTGCATGGTGAGAGCAGTGGGATGTGCAACCGTATGTACGTTCCCACTGCAAATATCACTTTACTTAAAGGTGATGACAAATGAACAAACGGAAGTTCAACTGAGCAGGCGGACAGACAGACAGATGGACGGACGAACGGATGGATAGATATACGAATGAATGGATGGACGGACGGGCGGAGTGATCGACATACAGACAGACAGACAGACAGACAGACAGACAGACAGACAGACAGACAGACAGACAGACAGACAGACAGACAGACAAGTGGGTGGTTGGGTGGGTTGATGGACGGGTAGATAGTTTAATGAATGGATGGAGGGAGGGACAGGCAGACAGACACACACACACTTCTTCTAATAGCTAGCCTAATGGAAGCTACAACTTCAGACATCAGACCGTATACAAATGGACGTTGCTACAAAGACGGATAGTAAACAAATGAATTACTGTGCCTTAGTCAACCCAGTTGTATAATTCGGACCCAGTTGTATAATTCGGGACCTGGTAGGATAGAAGTTGCTATGTGAATGCTTTAATACTATGCACTACTTATAAAGGCTGCAATGGATTGTTTGCTGCCCAGGGAGATGAAGTATAAAGGGCCATTGTGCTGCGATAGATCTGAGCCAGGGGTAATAATTGTAAAGCTCTTTGAGCACCCACACGAGATGGGAAAATGCAATACAAGAACTAGTATTATTTATGTAATAGTTTACATCCACAAACAAATTTCCAGTTCCCCTGGCATTTCATGTACACATAAAAAGGCCATAAAATTGTTCTTATTGTGTATATTTCCCTTTTTGCAACAGTTTGTGTTCGTCCACAGTCTTGTGTTCTTTTTCCCTAGTGATTTCTGTCACTCCTGATCAAATCATGCTGTATATATATCAGCATCATCATCAACAATGTTAACTCGAAATATGTTTTTGCTTTGCTTCATTGCTAACAGGTGTACAAAAAAGATATGGTTTGAAGGAGGCATGCATGCCTGTATTTGCTACATCCCAAAGTTGGATTTTCTCTAATGATATTTTACCACCTTTTTATTTCGAGAAACTAAGTCAAATTATCCACTGGGAGTCCCATCTCCAGGAACCTAAGCACCTTCATGTGTTTAAATTAACGAACCATTACAAGGTTCAAACAATTCTGCTTAAGTTTCCGTTGACTGTAGCTGTGGCCGGAGTGACTACTATACTAGCCTTAGAATGTGAAGTGTGGTTTAAGTATCAATTCAGTATTGATGGAATTCAATGGATTTACGGTTACAACAGTGAGGACGAACATATGGTAAGTGCATCATCCTCGATATACACTTTACCCCATTCATAAATTATGTGGGCCCGATGTACACTCATTTTATTTGTTATGTTTTCATTACTCGACCAACACAATACTAGTAAGTACGCAATCCAGAAAAATAGTCTTAAAAATCGGTACCTTATAAGGCAGGATTTGAATTAAATCTCAACATCTCTATCAATTCCACAATCTTATATCTGGTCTCAAATCAACATTTATCTCTGAAATACGGTACTGCTTATAGCGCTTTTAATTAAATAAATGGTTCTTAGTTTCCGTCTGACTTTAACTCATTTCTAAGGTATCTGACCTAATAAAGATGTTTTATGACTAAAAGAACCACCAACATGTGCAAACAATTACTTTCTTTTCAATTAAAAAATATCCGACCAATCGACATGTCATTTTGAAGGTGGTGTTACGATCAAGACATATTTGGAAGTTTGGTATATTTTACCAAAATTAACATATAATTTACCGTTGGACTACTTAATTACAATCAGGAGCTAACAACAGTGTGATCGTGAGGTAAAGAAATGTGCAACTTCGTGGGCTACCATTAAATTCATTATTCTAGTCTCTAAACGAGCTATGTCATTCCCAGCTTGTCCAGGTTGATTAGCATTTATCATTCTGTAGTCCAGGTTGATTAGCATTACCTTTTTGTTGGCTGTTGGGGTAGTGCTGGTGGCTGTGGTAGCAGCAGTGCTAATTGAATGTATGCTTCTGCCATCCTGGGTTGACTATTTGCCAGCAAAATCCGTCTAGAGCGTAAAGTCATATGTTGACAAGCCCAGCATTACGTTCCGGCGATGCTTAATGTTATGTGTTGGTGCCTAAATAGTATATTTGTCCGTAAATCAGCAGAACATGAAACGATTCTCCACTCAGTCTGTAAGTATCTTTCTAAGGTACCAAGATCTAACGAGCTTGTCTCAGTTAGGAATTAGCCACACAAGTATCGTCACTCAGAATTACGTTCTCATACTCTGGCAGAGAGAGACTTTGCACAAGAACAGTTGCGCTGTGAATCAAAATCTAAGAGTAAACTTTGTTTCTCAATGTCCATAACATATAAGTTCTAGATATCACCTTGTTGTTTTATCAAAACACATAACATTTATTACTTACCAGAGATTAGTGCAAGTAGATCACGCTGTTGTTATCTCATATTTGTATTTAAGTAGTCCAAAGGTAAATCATATGTTATTTTGAAAAAATGCCAAAATTATAAATATGGCATTTCTGGATCGTAACAATACTTTGTGGATACACAAACGCTTGAACAATATTGTAATGACTTTATCTACACGTATGCAATTTCAAGATTATTAGATATTGGATGAAATTAATTATGCATTTTGCTTGTTTAAATTTATACCTACATCAATATATTCTATATGAAATACACGCTTTGCCATCAATGTGTGAATGTAAGCCATCATCAATGAATGTACTAAATTATATAACATCTGAATATCACAAACTTCAATATCAAAACAAGTAGAGAATTCGTTGGTGACAACATAACACATGTACCTTATTAGATGGTAACCTCACTCTAAAATAACGGTATTTTCATAAACCTTTGGTTCTGGAGTGTCGGTTTATTATTTCACATCACATCGCTTGTTTATAAACACACTGTCACTGAATATTCATGACTCCTGACAACTCATTTCTTTCAGATAGTCATGAACAATCAGTGTGCAACCAATAAATACAGTGTGCAATTAATACATATGGAAGTGAGTTCAATAAGGCCAAATAAATAAATTACCCGACGTCACCTAGTTTTTCATGCCATCTCCCAACTTTTGTTTCACGAATTCGAGAAAAATAATAATAAAATCGCGAAAGTTGTGTGAAGTCTCGCAAGAAATATCGGGTGCGGAAACTGACAACTTAAAATACAATATAAAACTATTATTCCAAACTGTAATGACTGTATATCTGATAGGAAGAAATAGACAACACAGAAACCATTTGGAAAACAGTGGAAAACCAGAACTAGACACTCACACATGAAAAAAAAAATAATAAAATAAAATAAAAATTATACCAACCCCATCTTTTTTTAAATTTAATGTAATCGGAACCACACAATATTTTGTGTACGCCTACACAAGGAAACAAATTAGTGTGAATCTTACAAATAGTCGTGTCTGCTTAGACCCGTCGTGCAATGATATCAAACTTAAACAACAATTTTAATAAAGGTGAAAAGGGGTTCGCCGTTTCTTGGCAACCCATCGAATTTTTAATGATGTAAAATACTGAAACGAATCCCAAAACCAAGATATTATGAATTCAACTGTGTTTCCCAGAATGACATTACCATTTAGGCTTGTTAGTATAGGTTTGAACTATAATAAGTAATTTGCATATTGAGTGATTTAGGGGCTGTTAGAGTTTATCTAAGAATATAAGCTACACATTTCATAGATGGCAGTATACATTAATGATAATGAAATGCATATCTCCTCTATATAAAGATTCGGTGTTATCGCGTATTTTGCATATACCCTATCTATTTCATCTAACAAATGAAGTAATTAGTTGCTTAAATTCGTGGTGGGTGTAACTCTCTGTACGTCTCTTATTCTGTCTGTCTGTCTGTCTGTCTGTCTGTCTGTCTCTGTCTCTGTCTCTGTCTCTCTCTCTCTCTCTCTCTCTCTCTCTCTCTCTCTCTCTCTCTCTCTCTCTCTCTCTCTCTCTCTCTCTCTCTCTCTCTCTCTCTCTCTCAATTTTCTCAGGTTTTTCCATTAGGACAGAATACAATATATCCACCTGTCAACGCCTCCTATCTACATATTGAAATGTACATTGCCAATCCAGAGTGTGAATCCGGTTTGTTGGTCAGAGTGGTTGAGTTTGTTGAAGACATTGAAGGTAACATCAAATTAAACCCAATTAGGCAAACTTAAACATGCTGGGATCACACGCACCACTTACACATGATCTACCACGTTTTCTTAACACTTTAACACTTTTTCGGAATTGATTTTAAGTACATTCATTGTTGGCGAATTTCACATTATACCCCGTATATGATTCCCATTCCACAAGTATAATCATCCAGATAAGCCATGCAGATCGGCGTTGGAAATATTAAGTAAAATATTTTTCGCTATCTAATAACTAGTATAAGCATTTGAATAATTCAGTCCTTGCGCAACTACTCATTGCGCAAATTGAGATAAACTGAAAGCTCCATCGTTGTTTATATTACCACTCATAATGTCCTAACCGACTGGTTAATTACTGTGGTACTTAGCTGAGATACCAAACTTCATGGAAACATAAAGCCCATTGACTTCTTAGTCACATAGTTTGCTTTGGCTTCCTTTTTACAAGCGAATGGTGTTCAACAGTTTGTGCTTAACATATAAGGTTTTAAATGATATGGCGCCAGTTTACTTCAACGTTCTTGCTACTGGCCGCACCCGTTAGTCGTCTACTGTGGGTGTACTCAGTTTGCACCAGCCGATTGGTAGTACCGTGTTTTATGGGGATAGATATTTAGGTATTTGTGCTCCGCGGCTGTGGAATTGACCGATCGACGAGATTGATTGAGAGATTCCATTCACCAATCCATTAGTAGTTTATCAGTGTGCATTGAATGCAAGGACCTTGACCTTATGATCGGTCCTCGTATATAATATTTGCTTACAAACATTGAAGTTAACATGAAATACTAGTCATGGGATTGGTATAATATGTATGATCACTATCCCGAAGGACAGAGAAGTTGAATATGATTTTTACACTTTCTGAAGCCGAAAGGATATCGACAATGTTGACCTACATGGTCAAGAAGATGGACCGCCATTACGTGCAATTCTTCTGAGGTATGTATGTTGATATTACCGTGAGTCAAACTATTCCATCGATCTACTCATAAAATACATAGTTTTCCATCCCAAAATTAGTACTTTATTATCTTGTCGGTCATGGTTGCGGCCAAATTAAATGTTGGCCATACAACATACGATATCGCCGTAGTTTCCAGCGTACATACATGCAATGCCATGCATATGCATGGTGTCATACGCATACGCAGTTATTGGTGGCGTACCCCGTGCTTTCTGTGTGCCAAAATTTTGACTCAACTAAGACTTCGTGCATATTTTTTTCACATCTAATGCTAAAGATTCCTCTCTCAGGTTTGGCCTGCATAAGTCCATTATCAACAGTCAAACTTATAGGAGTATGAGTGCATGCAGTGAATGGTTAAAATAACTACTAAAATGACACCTTACTTTAAATGTGCAGGGACATAGTTTGGTAACATCAATGATCACCATTTCTTCATTTTTTTATACTGGCCTCCCACCTGTGTTTCGCATACGACCTTTGCGGCAACTTAGGTGGAGGACATAATTTCAAACAATCAAACAAAATCTTTTCACTGACGCCTTATTGGATTTGTCAACAAGATTGTTTGTTGCTTATTTCCTCTGTAGTTGCCATTGCTAAACACAGGTGCTTCCTGCATGTTGCCCTTCGAAATAAGGTGCCGCCATGTGCATGTGCCACCTTTTGATGGGAATGACACACAAGGGTGACCTGCATGTGTTTATTTATTGATATATATTCATTTCTCCCCATTATGTACTCTTTGGTTTCAGGGATCGCATCAATAACTGAATTTTAATCATAACGTGATGTATTTTAATATGAAATATGTTTGGGCCAGGTTTTATATGTGTTTTAGTTACTACCAATTTTTATTTTTGACTGTTTATACTATTATCACTTTGACAAAGAAGTTATCAAATTTCTTTTAGATGGAGTAAGAGGTCTTTTATCTCTAAGTATATTCTGGTTTGCTTTAGTGAATCCAGATACAAAACAAAAATGTCAAGCAACAAGATTGCAATTAGATATCAGAATTTTTAAATAGCACTGACATGACATGGCAAAGTTATATTGTTGCAATATTTACATCACAGTAGGGGTTATTTTAATTTGTACAACTGTTACCTTATATCTCATTTGGATATAGTGTAATAATTTCGCCATGCAAAAGTAAGTTGACCTTTACCAGAAATTAAAGTAAAGAGAATGATTTTTAATATAGTGAAACAACATTACTACATGTGTGCAATATGCAATATGTCAAACAAATGAAAAATGGTACTTCATTCAGATTGTCAGGAAATGTTATTACAAGTAATTAATTTATAGTCATGTGTCGTCCATCATGGACATCATGTATATCTCACTGCTGTGACACTTTGAAATGTTGAAAATAAATCAAAATAAAAAAGAACGCTTGTTTTCAATATTTTCAGAAGGCTTAGTGTTCAAAGTTGATGCAGACACATTTCTTTTATTCATATTCATTCGATGACTTGTGTGTTGATAATCCGTCCAACACCTAATGGTGACCTCAGCCTAGCTACCCACTGCTGTTATAGTAACTTGACAATAGTCAACTCATATTTTTTAGAAACAACATCTCCACAAACAATGTTGCAGTCGATTGATGCCTTGAATATTAGTTACAGAAGTTCTGTGTGTGTGTGTGTGTGTGTGTGTGTGTGTGTGTGTGTGTGTGTGTGTGTGTGTGTGTGTGTGTGTGTGTAGGTGTGTTTTAATGTGCTCATGTGTGTGCCTGTGAGTTAGCATTTGCGTATACATGTTTACATGCATGCATGTTAACTTAGTACATTAGATAGAGAAGTTCTACCTGTAAAGTAAAACAACAAATATACATGAAACATGAATAATAATGTCATCTACATTTTTATATTTTCAGGAGTGGTATCTAGTGGATGTTGGTTTGCAGACTGATAAAGTAACCACCTGAAAATGTTTTAACATTTGAAATTCTCTGACTATGAATTAAAAATGAGATCCTAGTGTCTAGTGTAAAGTGTCTCTGATTTAAAGTTAGGATTAGTTTTGCAGCTGATGAATAGCATAGCTTGTGCATCAAAAATATTCTACAAGCTACATGGAAACTCTGTTCATACTTTGCTGCGCCATTTTCATGACAATAGTAATAATTTCTTTGAACTTTCGTTTCTGTTTATGAATATTACAAGACAATATCAAAGACAAAAAACATTGGACTTGTTATTATCATTTTTAAGGACATTTTATATCTGGTGTTAGATAATTAAATCACTTCATGAATAGTGAGTTTCGAGCTTTTTCCCTTGTCAAATGTTTGAGTCAAAGGATGTTGGATCAATTGTGTAATTAATCAGAGATTGTAAAGGAAAGGACAATTACTGTCGTGTAGTTGTATACAAACGCACTTTACACATTTTATGGTATAGAAGGTTTTTTTTAGTCTCTATCGTTGCTATTTAAAAAAAAATATCTGGGCTACAATGCTTTTGAAAGAAATAGAATTTATAAATGATATGGTACGTTCCAGTTGACTTACGTTGCCGTGTGAATTGGATGATTAATTGATTTATTGCGACTGAAATTTATAATTGTGAATTCAAGGTTTTTTGTTGCCTTCCCCAATTTATCCACTATACGCCTTTACATTGCAAGTACCTTAACAAAGTACACACCGTGCAGGCCAGGACGCTTTATTTGAATTTTTTATACATCGTATCCTACAAGTCGAACAAGAGATCTCTCATAACGTAAAATGTTATAAATTGCATTGTTGATACTTTTTACATTTATTTGTATTGATGGAATTAACTTGTAATTGTTATGTTATACCATTGAAGGTACAAATCAAACCGTGTTTCTGTCAATAACAAATTTGTTATTCATAATAGTATATATATATCGTAGTGATGCATGGTGAATCATATTACTTGTGATCGGATGGTTTAGTCTGGACCTAAGACTCATCTTTTTAAAAGTTTATGTTGTCGAAAACAGGTACTCGTAATTTAACTAGACCTTTTTTGCAATTGACTTTTGGCCTTACATTGAAACGTTCATTTTGAAAACAGGTACTCGTAATTTAACTAGACCTTTTTTGCAATTGACTTTTGGCGTTACATTGAAACATTCATTTTTTCCTCGGAATCAGATTTGAGTGGTTTTACTTTACTCATGTGTAATACGTAAATATATGTTATTATTGTGTTGTGCAGTGCCTTGAAATGTCCTTTTACATGATGTCTTTTTGCATTGATGGCGTTTTCTTAGATAAAAAATGTTTAATGTATTAAAATAAACATTATCTGTAAATGGTTATCTGTAAATGGCCAGTATGTCTGCAATGTTATATATTCTCTCAAGTGAAATCTTAATTCATTTAGTTATAAAACTGAACTGACCCTAGCGAAATTGAAGAATTCTGATATCAGTTTTTTAGGTCTAGCTTTATATAAGATATAGGTCATTGTCATAGTTGTATTCGAAGATTATAAGCTGTAGGCGGAGTTGTATGTTAATCTGAATCAAACATAAATTGTACAGTCTGCATTTGTCCTTACCGGCTCTAACTGTCAATAAAGTGGAGCCTTTTCTTGGTTCCAGTTTGTTTGTTTGTTTGTTTGTTTGTTTGTTTGTTTGTTTGTTTGTTTCTTTGTTTGTGTGTTTGTGTGTTTGTTTGTTTGTTTGTTTGTTTTCTTATTTGTTTTAATTTCTTAAACCCGATACATTCTTGAGCCAAAGGCTCTTCTAACAAAATGTTGAATAGGGAAATTTACAATATTTACATTAACATATACAGAAAAAAAAATAATGACAAATTAAGAAGTGGGTAGTTTATTGGGAATCGTCATGGCATGATTAGTTAACCCCATAATGTCCAAAGTCTAGTGACATTCTATGGATTGTGTCCTTCATTTTAATCATTTTATTCCTCTATGGGATTACTAGGTATCCAAGTGCCTGATTTCTATCTGACGTACCGATTTTTCTACATACATTACAATGCAATATATATATATAATGACTACTCCAAAGAGAGTTGTATATATTGGTGTCTCAAATGGTACAAAGATGACTGCAAATGCCTAATGTATGGTCGGAATTTGTGTTACGTAATAACACCATGTCCTTGGATTCACAATTTACAATATTACAATACGATTTTCATGGAATACTTAATACGGCTGACAGACGGTAAGAAGGTACTTTCATTTGATTGGTTTAGATATTGCAGGCTTAGTCATAACATCATCTACGTGTAGTTCGTATTCAGAAGCCAGTTTAAATTTTTTTAATAATTTAGCTTGATAACACTAGCTGGTAGACTTCTTCACAGCTCTCCCTACATTTTTTACAGGCTTAGCGTTAGTCATCATTACATCACCTACGTGTAATATCTCTTTACAGTATGCAAAATCAACTAGACTAAATAGTAGCCTAGCAGGCTAACTGGTAGACTCCTTCACATATTTCAATCTAGCTTTGATAAATTGTCCATGTTTTCAATTATACTTTGACCTAACAATTAGTCATACCCCCCCTACTAGTATGGTGCTCCCTTTACAGTTACACATGATGAACCATAAAACGTCATGATCGCCCAGATAGTATATTGAGTACTTTGTTTCATTGAACGACGAATCATCATCATACTAGAAAGTTTGGCAAATTTAATGAAGTTAAAGAAAAGGACAATAAGTATAGTAAATGAGGGAAGTAGAGGGGAATATCGAAGTAGCGATGATGATGCCGATGATGATGATGATGATGATGATGATGATGATGATGATGATGATGATGATGATGATGATGACGATGATAATGATGATGATGATGATGATGATGATGATGATGATGATGATGATGATGATGATGATGATGATGATGATATATGTAGTGTTCTTTTTACAGATGTTACAAACTGTCAAGACATCTCACGAGTGTGCATCAGTGGAATGTTATGCAGAAACTATACATCTGGTATCATTTCCACAAGGGACTACCCAATACCTTACCCAGAAATGATGCGTTGTTCATGGCAATTACAGGCTGGTGCACATTCATACATTGATATTACCTTTCAAGAGTTCGATGTAGGAAAAGCCATTAGGGACTGTCTAACCGATAATATAGAGGTTTACAGTGGTAATACCGTTAGTCATGGACTAAGAAGACGATATTGTAATCACAGGCCTCCACCAGCAACCATATTATCTGATTTTAATGAAATGTTCATCAGCTTTACTTCAAATGATATCAATGACTACAGTCTGGGGTTTATTGCCATCTACAATTATCATCAGGTGAAGCGAAAAACAACTGACAAGAATTTATTGAGTAAGTAATAATACGACTCGGTAACCAAGGCTTAAGAGAGCTAACTAAAAATGTTACTGTACTTTTGTAAAGCATTAACATATTCTACCTTGACAAAATATACAATTATATATACATGGGTGGGTATATGTGTGTGTCTGGGGGTGGTGTACGACTATCAAACGTTCCATAAGCAAATTGGCATATTTTCTTGAAACCACATCTATAGTAACGTTCTCGGTTTAATAGATTTTACATGTTTACCAACGTGGATGTTGCACATGGGTCTTTGCTATCGCTTGTTCAATGAAGCATCTCTGCTTACTTGGATGGAGAGTGAGACTAAGTGTAAAGAAAGCAATGGATCTCTCGCAAGCATTTCTTCAGAATCTGAAGCCCAGTTCCTGCACGAACTAACATTAGACCATCTCACGAGTTGGATTTATATTGGTGAGTGTTTCACTTTTAGTAATTGGGAAAATGTGCACTTTGAAATGTCTACATCTCGTTGCAGGTTCATTTTTACTTTAATACAACCACATCAACAACAATAACTAACATGCATATGTTAGCATTTTGTATACTGTAATATATCAAGATTGAATGAATTCAGTTTCTTGCTACATTGTGTCTAATGTGCCTGCATATAATTATAGTGTCTTAAAATACTTTACTTCACTTACACTATATGTAGCAAGTAATTCCCATCTTGTTCTCTTAAAGGGTAACATGAATTGCTTTGTTGTTTCTGTGTGTCTGTAACAGTAAACTGCAATGCACTGTATCATACCTATCTGCACATTATTTTCCGCGTAGGTTTAACAGATGGGGATAAAGAAGGGAAATACACTTGGACAGATGGGAAACCATTTTTGTATTCTGATTGGAGTACAACAGGGTAAGATAGGTTTAAATGAATTATTTTATATTATTATGATCTAGAGTGGTATATGTTCATTTTTTCTGACTTTTATTCGTGCATAAGACTTTCTTCCTGATTTCTCAGTAATATCCGGTGTTTTAGCTTTGATAATATATTATAGAATTATGATTAACTGGTTACCTTTCTCCACTTAGAATATCCACCAACAAAATGATTGCCAGAATAATCTGTCTCCCAAATAGAAAGAGCAAATTATTGTGATATTATCAGATTGTATTCTTCACTGGCATGTCCTCTTCTCAAGAACTAACAACCAATTCCTCATTGTCGCCCATAAATTTAACACTGTTGGAAGACTTTTCGGAAAGTTTTTCTCCATTGCAAACAGGCATTGCAATATTAATATCACATCTATGACACATACCTGTACTTCATTCGTTTACAGTTACAATCATATACACACGTCTCTCTGTATTTGAAGTTTTTAAAGTTAAAGGGCTACAGTGTCTGTAGATAAGGGTTGAATGAAGATGAAATACTTAATAATAATTGACATTGACCGTGTGACCAAGAGGGTACTTATGAAACACACACACACACACACTCTCTCTCTCTCTCTCTCTCTCTCTCTCTCTCTCTCTCTCTCTCTCTCTCTCTCTCTCTCTCTCTCTCTCTCTCTCTCTTCTCACTCACTCACTCACTCACTCACGCTCTCTCTCTCTCTCTCTCTCTCTCTCTCTCTCTCTCTCTCTCTCTCTCTCTCTCTCTCTCTCTCTCTCTCTCTCTCTCTCTCTCTCTCTCTCAATTTTGTAGACTATGTTGTAATTAGATATATAAGACATTAACAGTATAGGTTAGGTATGTATCAAAAATGAAAGACGACAAAATGTAAATTACAGGAACGTACACTCGAAATGTATTCAAAAGGACATTTACTGGGCAAAGTACCTCACAATGCGTTGATTCGTAATTGAAACATGGCCGTGTATGTGTGTGTATATACACAATTATACCAGTTCATAAAATTTATCTTGATTTACATTGTAGATCACAGCCAGATGGGAGTATTCATCAAGATTGTACTGCCCTGTACATTGAAAATTTGCATTCACATAACCACTGGTATGACATATTATGTGATGCAAACCTGTCCTCTCTGTTTATTTGCAAACAAGAAGCGATTAGCAGCTTTAACATCAGTAAGTTTTAACACAATTCAAATGTATTTAAAAACCCAAAAACAGTGATCAGAGATAGGTAATTGTTTCAGTTAAGAATGTTCACATATTTATTTTGTGAATAAGAAGCACATATGTATCCTTAAATACACAACTCCTACGTCAAGAGCCTAATATACATAGATACAAGATAATTGGTATTATCACACAACTTCATCCAGTGCTACACTAGTTTCACAAAGAACAGGACAGGTGTAAATATGTATCCTTTATTCCATGGTTATTTATAGGATAATAAGCATTAGTGTAAAATTAGATGATACTTTGATAACGTTTTATACATCCTGCATCTAAGACAACTACCAATTTCATTAATTGACCTCAATTATGTATTTGCTCATCAAATATTGGATTTCTTTCTTGCTTTGGGAAAATTTATTACATTTCAATTTCGTTGTGTTTTTGTTTGAACTTTTTACCAATGTAACTTGTGCAATTCACCTTAGTTTGGATAACATTAGATGCATTTATCCTTTTTTAGTACATTGAAGTAAAAATGATTATTTTTGACCATGCACTTACCAATTATCCAAATGTAATTTAACAGGTTCGGATACAGGAGAGTCGCCATACATAAACACCTCAACAGGAATATTATCACAAGGTAGTTCATATTCTGTATAGTACGTTGTTATGTGTGATGTCATTTTGAAAAAAAAATGTCAACATCAATAAAATTCAATCTAGCTGAATCACATATAATGGCCATGCTGCCAAGCCTGAGTTCCCCCTTGCCTTTCTTAATGTTTTCATACAGCGTTACTGTGACACCAAGTTCCTGTGTTGTAAAGATTAATAAACAATAAGTTAATTCTGACCTCATATATAATGACAATCAAGTTTTTTGTAATGTTCATATTGTTTAAAAGACAATCTATTTTGTTGTTATAACTTTAATAATACTGTAACATCTGCTGCATTAATTATACGCTTAAAATCAGGTGCTATTAAGCAAAACAATTTTACTGTTCAGATATTATAAAAGGCATAAGCTTATATTATTACTTATAATGTAAATTGGTCATTTATTCAAACATAATGTGTTCATTATTATCTATTGTGTGGTATTCATCCTGAAAGTTAACATCACATGTCCTGAGTATATGTTCCAATGTGCGAGTAGGGAATGTACTCACCAAAGTGATATATGTGATGGCACGTCAACTTGTTATGATACTAGTATACCGGCAGTGTGTGGTAAGTATAAATCTGCTTAGCACTGAAATGACTACAGTAATTGTATAACCCGTGAACACAAATACAATATAATGATAATGAGAAAATTCACAGGAACAAACTAACAAATGTGAACAATTTAATAACTTAATTGTAGTGGTGGTCGTTTTGAATAGTTAATGGACATTTTTCTTGGGATCATTGTAATATGTTTATTCAAAAATTATATGGTTTTACTTGCTCAAGCTTAGGAGGTTTTGACTCGAGTAATCCAGTAATGTGATACTTTCATTTTCTGAATTCATAAAAAAATGTTATCTAGATATCATGTTTGTTGTGTACATGATAGATAAAAAAGAAGATTTTATGTCTATATACATATATCTTATGAAATATGTGTGTATCATTTGATAATTTTTTGAAATTAAAAACAATGTAATTTTTTGAAGTTCACCAATAACAATTTTAAAAATATGAGAAAAATCCAACAAGTTTATTGTAGTAATGACCATTTTCATAATTGTTATTATTATATACATAGACCCTCATATTCCAAGGGTATGACATCAAAGTATAGTAATATGAAATCCATTCATTTCATATTACTATACTTTAATGCCACACTATAGTAATATGGTCGGAACTACTTTGAATTGTCTTTAAACATCAATAACCTAGACAGGAACGATGTTGCTGTTGTTAAATTAAATGAAACTATTGATAGAATTTTTAACGTTTTTTGATGTGTTTTTGAAAAATTTCACAATGTTTTCGACATTTTAACTTGCCAGTATTGATGTTTTTAGTGTATGACTCTGAGCCGAGTTCTATGCATAACTGGTGTAGGTACCCGTTCGTTAGTCAGTCTCTTGATATGTCATTTTTTTCCGATGCTCTTGATAAACGTCCCGTCGTTGGCAAAATGTTCCCTACCTAAAAGTCTGTGGTGTAATTTTACTGATCTCAACATATAAGTTCGTAGTAGTAGTAGCGACGGCAACTGTCGCAATGGCGTCTACATTCTGAAAACTAAATGAACAGCTGAGCGCTGTAGCCCCATCACTTCGTAAAATTGATGACAATTTTGGTTTAAAATTGTCGCCATAATAGAATAAAATAGTGGGTCTATGTATATAATAATTAAATAATCTCCCGGTATTTCTCATTCGTGCTAAGTCATCTCGGACTCATGATTCCTCTATACCTATCGGCTCGGAGGGATACGGCCGACATGAGGGGAATCATTTGTCCTCGATGACGTAACACTCATTCGGAATACCGGGAGATTATATATAAGTATTTAATGAGGTCACATGTGCAATATTTTGGGGATCATTGTTACGTGGCAAAAATTAGGGTATACTAGCTTGGTCAGTTTGGACACCAGGTGTTTTGTAACTTAGTACAATAATTTATATAACGCCCTGCCAGGGGCCCAGGGTTGGAAGGGTTAAGATAAATCTGAACTTGTGTTATCTCACCGATTATCCCCACTTGTAGGTAATTCTTCTGCTGATTGGTTTATGTGCTATGGTAGTGGACGCATACCATTTACTAAGTTCTGTGATTTTCACAAAGACTGCCTTGATGGATCTGACGAGAATGACTGTGGTTAGTTTTATACACATTTGTGAAATCAACATTTATATAACAATATGTAATTTACCATGCTGTTGAAAATACATTGTTATTCATTAATATCTTTGTTGTTGTTGTTGTTGTTGTTGTTGTTGTTGTTGTTGACATATACCATGTAAGCATCAATTGAAGTAGTTCATATCATAAAAGCAAGTAATTTTGAATGCATAGACATAAACTAGTATTCATAAAAAAATTACGTTTAAACCCTTAGATGCCTCTGTATGCAATGGACACAATCATTTTTCTTGTTCTAGTGGGCAATGCATTGATGCAAATAAACATTGTGATTTAAACATTGACTGTTTAGATGGAACTGATGAAGCCAATTGTACCGATATTGGTAAGAAAGTGTGTTCATTCTTGTGTGTGTGTGTGTGTGTGTGTGTATGTGTCTGACTGTCTGTATGTCTGTGTTATGCTTTTCTCAAAAACATGCTGGCTCAATTCCAAAGAAATACAAATTCTTTGGGGAAATGTTTTGAACTGATGCGGTTTTTGGTAAATATAACATGCAATCAATAAATATTTAGCATTTTATGATTTTTGGTAATTATGCATTATTTTTTGAGTGCAAGCTGAAATTCAATATAATACAGTACATGCACTGATGAAAAAATTTTCGTGTGTCATTTGCACAATTAATGATTTCCAGTAATTAGGATATATATTAAAATGACACACTTAAAATGAATACAATTTAGTACATACTTCAAACAAAGGAAATGGCATATGTCCTAATAAGATTGAAAGTGGATTTAATAATTAACAACTTGGGTATTGCACATGTACTTGTGGTACTTTAGTACCACTGAACTATAGTAACAATAAATGTTTAAAATACGCTCTTATGTTTGATAAATTAGTCATCCCAAATAAACTATAAATTTTCTCCTGAATTGTATCTTTGTCTAGATATTTGCAATGCTATTGAGTGTCTTGATGGCACATGCCTAGCACCAACTCTGCGATGCGATGGAATTACAGATTGTGTGTATTGTGATTATGGAGAATCTGAAGACGAAGTTGGTTGTGGTATGATCTTATTGCCACTATTATCATGGAAACAATTTATGGTTTCATTAATATTGTTGCCGCTTTCAAATAGTCCCTTCCTTAATTTACATGATTGTTATTAATCTCAATGCATTGTAACTTAATCGAAAGAGTACAATGGCACTGAGATTCTTCAAAACAACCTGTTGCCTTTCAGATAACGACAAGCCTTGCCATGTAAGCGAAAGACAATGTCAGAGTGGTCTTTGTATTGCTTCAAAGCATTGGTGCTTGTATGATTTGGATCAGTTTGGTTATAGAGTTGGATGTCGAGATGGTTCACATTTACGTGATTGTGGTGTGTGAAAACATTTGTTTGATTTCTTTACATCTTTACTTGTTTTTCAAACGTCTTATATTTGTGTTCAATATCGAACACAACACTTGCATATAGTTACATTTGTGCTATTGATAAGAATTCAAAGGTTGACACATGTCGAGAATCGCACAAAAATAGACTTGACAAAATATCATTATTGTAAAACGCTGCACACTATGACAATGATGACTACCTATATTCTCAATAAGGGTAATTTTATTACTACTCCATTGTTTATGGTTTAATTTATTGCCAATAAGTTGTTATCAGCACCAGGAGTACACACAATGTGTTGATTGTTCTGCCACACCTATATCCCTTCTGTAACCACTCACCGTCTAGCTTATGGAAAGAAGGAAGATCATACAATAAGCTAGATTACAAATGTTTATACAAGGGAGCCGAGTGTACCTGAACAATCAATACGGTATGTGTAGGGTATGTGGTTATGTATACAGTTAGTGAACTATTCACCGTGTAAGGCATAAAAACATGCGAATGTTGACATATATTACTCCTGTACTCCGTAGTAAAATAGTCAATAAACCTGATCAGTATATATCATATGACAGTTATAAGTTGAAATAAAATTCGGCGTTAAGGTATGTTTTGCATAACATAATGTGAAATTGTATTATCATTACTAGATGATTTCCTATGCCCAGACTATACATACAAATGCCCTGGAAGTTATTGTATCCCACTGCACAGAGTATGCAATGGTATGGCAGACTGTCCAGATAAGGAAGACGAGGACCCACGAACTTGCAGTGAGATTATATTACATTGTTGTTGTTGTTGTTGTTGTTGTTGTTGTTGTTGTTTATTTGTGTTTAAGGCTAAGTGATATCTCTATTTATTATCATAAATGTATGGACATTGAAAGCGTTTTTATTGCAATTTCCCGAATAGATATAAACGGCAGCAGCAGATGATGAAATAAGAAAAGTCATGGAACGTTTAAAAAAGAAGAGCAAGACCCATGGAAACAAATGTACAATTCTACCTACATTAAAGGCATTACATACTATAATTTGGCATTAAAGAAGATGAAAAAAAATGTATCTAAATGATCAGTGATCCACTTTGTCTTTGGTGCTGCAACTTTCCTAGAGCATCTAGATTGTTTTACTACTAAAATATTGACGTTTGGTTCAACCTTGGTCAATTTACAAATTATATTTTGTTTGGCAAGAAGATAACGGATATTCCAAGAATGAGCTGTTTGATCTAAAATAATTAGTCAATGTTTTTCTTCCTGAGAAAATATCACATTACAGAAATTACATTGAAAATCAAGTTCTAGATCTGCCCAACAAATGAACAATCGTAAAATATATTCCCGATATATTGCTTTTGTTTCATGATCATAAGTTGTGCATCTCTCATTTTCTGGGAGTTGCAGAACAAAAAAGAAACATGTTTGTGCAGATTATACGGTTAAACATATTGTACTGAAAAGAGTGAATGCTACATCATGTGTAACTTGTTTGATCAAAACAAAATAATCTTTGATTAATAATATTTCAAACCTCTTGTTCTATTTTAACTTCCGTTTCTAGCTATACATTGTCTACATTTTCTTGCCAATGTTATTACAAATAATACCATTCTTTAGAAATGGAGCATAAGGCTTAGAAATAAACAGATTTTTCTTTTCTATAATCAAGGCCTGACATTGATAATACCATGAAAAGTTAGAAAATCAACCGTAAATTCGTACTTTCCACAGACGTTTATCAAAGAAAATATATCGCCATTCTCATTTATAAGGTTACAGTTCTCGTTGACACTTTGATTTGACCATGATCTGTAATATACAACGTCTTAGTTTACTTGAATTAAACAACAACAATTTATAAATAATCAACAACATTACTTGGACAATAAGAGACCTCAGAGCAATCTTCAAAAAGTTTATTCCAAAAAAATGTACTTTATATCTGCGAGTGATTAACACTTTAATCTGTTCACTATCTATTTACCTCCAAAATCTAGTTTCCAACGCTATAGTACCAGAAAGGAAATGTTTAGACTGACTTGTGTTCTTAAGATTAAACATCCAAGAATGCTTCAATGAATGCTTTGAAATGTTGACAGGTGCACCATATTTAGACCCCGTCTGTAAGGCTGAGGCAGAGTCTATTTCTATTGATTTTATTATAACACCATTCCAAATTAACTTATAAATTCAAATTACATGTAGTTATCTGTCACAGTGAAAACATAGTAACAAAATAAACTAACACCACCTTGCTCATTACTCTTTGGCAGACACTGTATCTATGTTTTTACTAAATTCGTATACATACTGATCAATATATTTACAAAATGAAAGCATGAAAAGAATGTACATTTTGTGAATTGTATATCATCAAATAAATCATGGATATATTTAAAGTATTTTAATAATTTCCGGTCCGTTCAATATTTGCATTTAACTTTTATCAAGAATAGACGTTGGCAGTTCTTTTCCGGTAACAGGGCTTCTTTCTCATTGATGTGTGACAGAATGACACGAACATACGAAATATACCATAAAAGCTAATACTGTATCAACCAATTTGTATAATCACAGTACAATTTTATTTTAAAACTTCTTCATTATGTTTCCTATTTTCTTGTTGATTTTAGCTGATTTCAAATGCCCTATTGGGTCATACAAGTGCAGAGATAACACAAACTGCGTTAGCCAGCAGTATGTATGTGATGGTATACGCCATTGTGTCCATGGCGATGATGAACTCTACTGTGGTAAGTACATTTTTTATTAGATTCTTGCATTATTAATGTTAAAAGCAACGACATAACATAAAATAAATTAGCAATATGTACACACTAAAATATCGCTATGGTAGGCATGAATTAGCTAGATTGTTATAATTAGCCCAGAAGGTCAAGGTCAAAGGTCAAGATCACGAAATATAAATCGCATCTGATAATATTAGGGTAAAACATTTCAGGCGGTGGAACCTTAATGTTTTATCAGTAGTTTTGTTATCGCTAACACTGCAAGAACTTCTATAGATACAAACAACTAAATAATACCCCACCAAGTAAGTAAACAACACTGTTTTTCTAACTCTCAAATATTTAAAATTTGAAATCAGTCATGGTAGCTACATCCCAGCCATACTAGTTCAGTGTTTTTCATGAACTGTTTAAGACAACAACAAAACTATCTTCTCTCTTCAATATAGTGTTATTTATGAAAGAAACTGAAAGAATGTGTGATATTCAATTCTAAGACACTGTCTATGTTACATGTAAAAGTGTATTGAGATAAGGAGTGACAGTAAACTGTGCTTTATGTTGCTACATAACTGTACCGATTTGCGAGAATTCCTGTTTGGAATATTATATTTTCTCTCATATTCAATATACATAGTCATTCATATTCCAATGGTCTGACATCCAAATAGATTAATATGAAATTCATACATTTAATATTACTGTAGTTCTGACGTCATGGTCGGAACTCAATTTTAATTGTTTTATATAAATATCAAACTGACTCTATGATGTTATTGTTAAAGGTGTGTATCGTGATTTATAATGACTAATAATTTGCTTTTACAAATAATAAGATACCTTTTAAATATATGTTTTCATTTTGATTCATGGCATGTGTGTCAGACACACAACATGCAAACAACAACATGGGTACGACAATAAATAATGTACATCAAAGTTAAAACTTGAAAACACTGTCGCACATTTAGCCTCCGTGAAATAGACTTGTTTTGGTTACAAGAAATAAAAAAAACAT
>NC_135567.1:10944483-10986983 GCF_964340395.1 Glandiceps talaboti | reverse complement strand
ACGTTGAACTGCCTGTGCCTTATAACCTGTGTAAGTCATATATGAGAACTGTTAGGATTTTAATAATATATCTACACTGCCACTCTCCCAGCATGGGGTTATGTCATTGGTACGTATGCTTATCCGAAACTGAAAATTAAGCAAAAACAATACTGTGCAATCACGCCCTTTCAAGAACGATCGCACCATCATTTGCATATCATTTGTGTACAGATATGCAATAAAATTTTCGGGATTGCACTGTATTGCAAATAAGACTAGTATGCATGCCAACTAACTCAAGTAATATCTGGTTCATACGGAATAATATATTTAAATATGATTTCATTTTGCAGTGATCTCCGAAACAATCCAATTGTTTATTTCGAGAGAGACCTGTTTTCAGATTTAACAAATCTACAACTACTGTAAGTTGTTTGATTCCTAGTATTTAACTCCTGTGTCGCTATAGGCAAGAACTTAGTTAATGATTTTATATTAATATCAAATGAAAATAACGAGTGTTATATACATATACGTTTTTCACACACCATTTTAGCAGAGAATTTGAATTTATTGTTTATAACCCTAATTCTCAGTTTCACCACATCCCTGACATTGATCCTTATCATAAACCATACATTTTATATATTTTTTTTACAATGATTGAAAGCCGAGGACTGACCAGAAAAGGAACTTTTAATAGGAAAGACTACTCGTATTTTCTGCTTCTGCTTCTAAATTATCACAGCTAATTAAGTAAAATTCTTTCACTAACCTCAAGAGATACTAAATTTGTTTCAAGATAGATTCATTAAAGAACTATCAAGAGGTACTGTTCTGATATCAGCTCTCCCCCGCCCCCTTGTCTGAATTCAATAAGGCCAGTAAAAATAACTGTTTACACACGCATTTACATATCTAAAGGTACCTTCATCACGAACACGGAGTTGATATAGTGTACATGGCGCAAATGACATCAATCTCGCTAAACTGAAAATATTTCAAATATTCTTTTACAAAGACCCTGAATGATATTCTTGATTTTAGCTGAAAATGGTTTGGTGTTTTCTTGAAAGAAGTAGCCACAAACGTTTCAACACTTTATTTCCTGGGCGCATTTCTCGTTAAAAACATCGTTAGGACCATTCGTCCTAGGTGGGCGTATAAACTATTTGTTTAATCAATAGAGCAAACCAGGGAAAACACTACTTTTAGAGTGTTGGTGTGAGACGATAAATCCTAAAGGTTAGTTTTGTTCTTCAAGGTATTCCGATGTGTATGCCCTTTGCTGTATTGCTGGTACTCCAGAAGAAGGGATTGAAGAATGCTTGCCTGAAGCCAACGTATTTCGTTCTTGTAATGATTTACTACCAAATACTGCTGTACGTGTCCTCGCTTGGTTAATTGGTATATTGTCATTTTTACTAAACCTATATTGTTTAGCATGGCGACTGCAGAAGGAACATCGATCTGAGCTCAAATCAGTTGATAACATCATGATTCTAATTATTACAATAGCTGATCTTCTAAAGGGTGTATATTTGATTATCATTGGCAGTGTTGACGGATTCTACAGAGACGACTATATAATTAATGATATAATATGGCGTAGTAGTATTTTCTGCAAATTTGTTGGAATTCTAGCCAGTATGGCAGTTCAGATATCACTCTATGTATTGACAGTCATGACTGTAATAAGGTGCACAGTTCTTTCTAATCCGTTGAAGATGATCCGTGTGAGTCGCAAGAGAGCTGGTTCAATTGTAGCCGTCGGCATAGCCATTCATCTGATATTTGCCATTCTACCCGTCTGTCCCATCAATTATTTTGGAGAACACTTCTATGGCGATAATTCTGTCTGCTTGCCATTCCACCTTCGACATGACCGACCTCCTGGCTGGGAGTACTCGTTTGTGATGTTTACCATGCTCGAAGTGATATACCTTATTATAATATCAACATGCTACATTATCATACTGGTTATTAAGAATAAGAGTAGTAAAAAGGCTAGTGAAAACCGACGGTCTCGTGTTCAAAAGAAGATGATAATCATGGTGATGTGTATAGTTGGGGCAGATATTCTAGTTTGGTTACCAATTGTCTCTGTTACGTTCGTGGGTATTGCCGGAGTAAAATTGTCAGGCATCGTGTATGCATGGATAGCAGTTACTGTTCTACCACTAAGTTCATTGGCTCATCCTTTCCTTTTTTACTTTTCAACCGATAAATATAAATTTATAAACATCAGGAGAATACTGAAGAAGACAAAGGCCAAGTTAAGAAAGAAAGCAGAAGGAGGTATGTAAACTTTATTACACAGAATGTTTTGTCAGTACTACTACATGTGTATGATAAATTAATAAAGTCTCGATATGAACCCAAAATAATGATCAAGAGCTAGAAATGTGTCTTTTTCCTCATATCACAATTTTCTTTTATGAGCTGAACTGATAGAATACATGCTAATTTCATTTCTTTCACCTCTTGAGTACCAACACGCGATTTATTTGTACGCAACACGGATATATAGTTAGGGTTTCAAGAGGTCGATGCTTTTAGTAAAGTGTGTCTCTTACGTTCTCTTTCATGTTAATACGTTGCCTCGTACGTTGCTTTTCATTTATGAAACAATTGAGTTGACCTATTAAAAAAATTTCACATGCTACCACAAAAAAGCCTTTCCAGATACCACGAAAGCTTGTCAGTCGCATTTTTTTTATCGGCGCCTAATTATTTTATATTAAACACAAATTGATAAGTTAATATTTTATTAAAACATAACATCAAGACACTCTAGAATAAGCCACAGAACTCAGCCTACAGTATGAGGCCTCACAAATTGCTTTCTTTGAACGAAATTTGTTTCAAATGACAACTCAATAAGGTCTTAGAGGGGAATTTAAGGGTAACTCCACTCCAGGAAATACCGTTATTTTCAAAAAAGTTGGGATGTGGAATAATTTCATGATTTCGCATCACATACATTTCTTACTACTGGCAAACAGCAAATGTTTATTCCATTCAACTTTATTGTTCTTGTAGCGTTAATGCTGTTGCATCACGGGATTTAGCAAACATGGATATATATGAGCTAAACCCCGAATATTAAAAAATTATAAGCGCTTATAACCAGCACATAAATAGTCATAAATATGTATTGCTTGTCTCATACATTTGCATGATATTAATGCGCCAACCCTGAAATTAGCGTAGGCAAATAAGAATTTAAATTTTATGTTTCTTGGCAATCAATCCATTCCCTGGAATTTTCTTAACCAATACGATTGTATGTTCAAAAGGATTACGGAAGAAATTCAAACGACAGCAGATGTACATGACGAAAACATCTAGATTGTGTTGGACACCAGTATTTCAAAATGGTGATGAAATATCAATGATTAAACTAAGTGCGTTCAACGAATGGGATACAATTCTGCAAAACGACAGTCAAAGATTAACTGATGATCTACAAAAAGCTCTAAAATTACTTCATGATGCCGAATGTTATCATGAAAACATAACAAACGAGGATGTCATGATTGATACAACTAACGTATGTTTTGTTTGTCATTTTTGTTACATTTCAATTTGTATCAGAAATATTTTGTTGTTTAAGTAATTTGATTTCTGATGTAGATGACGATGTTGATGATGTTTTGTTGTCGTTATTTCGTTGTTTTTGTTGTTGTTGTTGTTTTTGTTGTTGTTGTTGTTTTTGTTGTTGCTGCTGCTGTAGAGATACTGTTTTTGTTCAGATGTTTCGTCTAAACAAGCTTGTAAAGTCATCGACTTTTGTTGATGATCACGATAAATTACTCGAGTCAGTATTGTCTTCATAAGACAAACATTTCAAAAGCATTCAAGTTTATGTGTCGCGAATTAAAACCATGAGCAATTGATTAAAACGTAAATTCTCTTCAGTTCGAGGTAGTCTTCTACTTACTTACACTTTAGAAGTTCATAAGGTTTAGTTGACCTATATGTGCAGAAACGATCTTTCAAACTGTTGGCCAAAACTAACACAATTGCATATGAGAACTATTTCCTTTTATGATTACTGATATATTTGTAACACTTTTATTTAAGAATTGTTTGTTGCTACTGCCTGCTAATATAATAGTGGACAACACGGGGGTCTATTCGAATAAATATGGGTATGACAGTACATTTATGTTTACACTAACATGTTTAGGAGGAAATGCTTATTCAATGATTATGACATTATTGGCAAATTTGCATTTTATTAGGACACGTGCTCTGGAGCATTCTTGATGTGTGAAAATCCAAAGAAAAAAACACAGAAGAAAGATTTGAGTGGACCAAACAGTAAGGAATCAAAAGCCAGTAAAGGGAAAGATGCAGCTATAAAGAAAACACAAAACCTGCAAAACAAAAACTCGGAGGCGATTGACAAAAAAGAATCTGAAGATGCGGAGAATGATAAACCAGGAGTCATCCAAGAGAGCAGTTCACACATGGAAATGCCTGAAAACCTGCCAAATTCACAATCAGCGGCCATCGAAGGAAATGATACGTACACTGATGATTTAGGTAACTTAGAAAGCAAGGAACCTGATGCAAACCAAGAGAAAGATCCAGGCATGAAGCAATATGAACACCTAGAAAGTAACGAATGTGAAGCCAACCGTGAGAAAGACACAGGCAGCGAACAATGTGAAAAAGTAGAAAGTACGGAGTCTGAAGAAAACCTATGGAAAAATACAAGCATGAATGAAAGTGACGAATTGGAAAGTAAGGAATCTGAGGTCAACCAAGTGAAAGATACAGCCAGACAGCAATGCGAACAACTGGAAAGTAAGGAATCTGAGGCCAACCAAGTGAAAGATACAGCCAGACAGCAATGTGAACAACTGGTAAATAAGGAATCTGAAGCCAAGCAAAGGAAAGATAAAGACAGAAAACAAAGTGAACAAAAGGAAGGCAAGAAAGCTGAAGCCAACCGAAGAAAAGATGTAGGCAGTAAGCAATGGAAACAACTGGAAGGCAAGGAACCTGAAGCCAACCGAGGGAAAGATACAGGCAGTAAGCAATGGAAACAACTGGAAGGCAAGGATTCTGAAGCCAACCGAGGGAAAGATACAGTCAGTAAGCAATGTGAACAGACGGAAGGCAAAGAACATGAAGCCAACCGAGGGAAAGATACAGGCAGTAAGCAATGGAAACAACTGGAAGGCAAGGAGCCTGAAGCCAACCGAGGGAAAGATACAGGCAGTAAGCAATGGAAACAATTGGAAGGCAAGGAACCTGAAGCCAACCGAGGGAAAGATACAGGCAGTAAGCAATGGAAACAACTCGAAGGCAAGGAAACTGAAGCCAACCGAGGGAAAGATACAGGCAGTAAGCAATGGAAACAACTCGAAGGCAAGGAACCTGAAGCCAACCGAGGGAAAGATACAGGAAGTAAGCAACGGAAACAACTGGAAGGCAAGGAACCTGAAGCCAACCGAGGGAAAGATACAGGCAGTAAGCAATGGAAACAGCTGGAAGGCAAGGAACCTGAAGCCAACCGAGGGAAAGATACAGGCAGTAAGCAACGGAAACAACTGGAAGGTAAGGAACCTGAAGCCAACCGAGGGAAAGATACTGGCGGGGAGGAGTGTAAACAACTGGAAGGCAAGGAACCTGAAGCCAACCGAGGGAAAGATACAGGCAGTAAGCAACGGAAACAACTGGAAGGCAAGGAACCTGAAGCCAACCGAGGGAAAGATACTGGCGGGAACCAGTGTAAACAACTGGAAGGCGAAGAACCTGACGCCAACCGAGGGAAAGATACAGGCAGTAAGCAACGGAAACAACTGGAAAGCAAGGAACCTGAAGCCAACCGAGGGAAAGATACAGGCAGTAAGCAACGGAAACAACTTGAAGGCAAGGAACCTGAAGCCAACCAAGGGAAGGATATTGGCAGGAAGCAGTGTAAACAACTGGAAGGCAAGGAACCTGAAGCCAACTGAGGGAAAGATATTGGCAGGAAGCAGTGTAAACAACAAGAAAATGAAGAATCTGATGCCAAATATTACAGATGGGCAGCAGTCTGATAACTAATAAAATAAATAAAAGTTGCCCAGGAAAAGATACATAAAATAAATCTGAAAAACGTGGAGAAAGTGAATATTTGGCAATGCAAATAAATTATACAGTCTGAACACATGTAACTAAGGCTAACCAAGAGAAACATTACTATAAACATATATATGGTTGTGGATCATGATCAGTAACTGTGTTTGTGTTGGTTTCAGTAAGCATATTATTAAATTTGTTTCTAGGTAAATTTTCATTCTTTGATAAGCACATTTCTGGATTTTACTATTGCAATAGGTATTTCTGGAACTATATAACTTACTTCTCAAATGTTATGTACAATTGTGTACGGTACAGTATTTTACATAGTATTGATGTATTTAACATTATGAAGTTGCATTCATTTTTTCAGTAGTGGTTGGATATTTAGAGTAGCCGTTTAGACCAGTCAAAATAGGGTTTGACTTTGAAGCAATTGCAATATATATTCTTGTTAGTGCACCTCTCTCAACATTTTATACTGAACAAGATATCAAAATGTAAGCGGTGAAACATGAGTAAAGATGCGTTTTTGAAAATTTGACTAATTAGGATATTTTTGAACTATTATATGTGTAAACACGAATATAAGTAACATTTCTGTGGATAGCGCTGATGACGAGAAATCACTCTAGCACCGTTTTGAGGGCATGGAACTATCTCCTTTCTTTGTTAGTGTAAATATACGAGTATATAGTATGTGTGTAAATTTATGCAATAACTATAGTCTATACAAGGTATACAATGCTTGCTTATGCAAGCAACATGATATTGAGATTATTTACATGAATTACATAATATAATATAGACTGTAGAATTACTAGTGTTAATACACCTGGTTACAAGTTATATACCCGCTTTGCGTTCAAGTCATCATACAGGTTTCCAGACCAAGACTCAAATCGTATAGAGATCGATCTGTGGAACCAACTACCTAACACTATCCGCTCTGTACCGAGTATGGAGACCTTCAAATTAAGACTAAAGACATACCTTTTTGAAAGAGCTTAGCTGTAGCAGTTTCCATTGTAAAGCGCCAGGGTACATCATTGATGGATACTATGTGCTATATAAATATTTTTATTTATTCATATTATTTATAAGTGTGTTGTAATATGGAGAAAACAACATAAATTGAATCATCAGAAACCATTACTGTACAACTTAATATGACCAGTGTGTCGTTAAGTAATTAGTTTAATTATTGCTATAATATATAGAAGGCATCATTTATGTTTGTCTGGAACCTGCAAGTAATACAGGTATCAAATAAAGAAACCCACATGAGGTCAAATTTAAAATAATCAAACTAATCTGATAAGCCACATCTCTCATTTTATACTATCAAAGAACATATAAACCATACATTTAAAAGGGGAAGTGCAACTCTAGTAAATATAGATATCTTCATACACACTTGGTTTCTGGAGAGACATATCTTGATTACACATCACATTAATATTGGTTGCAAAGATATATTGTTATTAAATCTCTTTTTCCTCTGTATTGTTCTTTCAGTGATACACCATTACATGTTAGGTCTTAGCACACATGATTATTCATAAGGTTTTACTGATGTCATGAAACGTGAAATGTGACTAGATAACGTCCTAGAAATCAGAAATGCAATGAAGGACAAAACGTTATGGAAAGTTTTCGTCACACAAACTCTATCGATAAAAGTGAAAGTATTCATAAGATGCACCTAAGGCCTTACTTCGATCACACAAGTAGTCGTGGAGATGATACAAATTGAAAAATGCTTTTAAAAGATAATATCGTGTTGTCATTGTATAACTTACGTATTTAATGATCTATAAGAAGCAAGAACATAATCATCACACATTTAAAATAACTGAACATAAATTAGTAAACTGTCTGTGAAGAACTTAAGTACTTAATTAGCACCATTTGCCACAGTAAACTTAAACAATAGTTGAATAAATCGAGCATAGTAGCAAGTAACAACATGACTGAAGATTTAACGATAATAAATAGCGTCATGAAAAACGGCCTAAATAAGTCTAAGCTAGTAAACAATTATAAACCTGAGAATGTCAGATGATGCTAGATTATGATAGGAACTACAGATAAGGCTTTTGCTTTTTACTTTTACATTTTTTATTATATGGGAAATATACAGAATACAACAGACAAAAGTGAAAAGAAAACAAGAAGAAAAAAGACTCATAGAGAAAAAAACACAACAATACACAAAGGAAATATTGAAGGACAGTGAACTTACTGTCAGTATGCAAATATGAAAAGGCAATTTACAGTAGTCGGTAACATAATCACATGACTTGGAATAAACCACCCTAAGTGTCGTCAAACATTTCTGTTGTGCATAAATGTCTTTCAGTCTGAAGCTTATTCCTAAGGGTTGTAATAACATGAAGGTGAAAATGGTCTTGCTTTTGAAGTTTCTGTGTATAAATAAATCACTTTGCTTGAATTGTGCAGCAGCTATGAATGTGTTTGATTTCTTTTTCACCATTTCGAACATAATGTCCATGTGTGTGATATCAACGGGCACACCTGTTATTAAACATAGCCATTGTGTCATGCCTTAGTAGAACCTGTCAGTGGAGTTATAAACGGAAAGAATAGTGCAACAAAGTGTACTTCTCCTCACAATATCTACAATTATCTGAATTAAGCAAATTCCACTGGAAGAGCATAGTGTTACGTTAAAATATCATGAATACAATTTTAAATTAGAAGATAATTAATTTTGTTTCGCTCACGCCGTAACTGGAATGTTATAGACATATTTTCCAGTCTCCTTGAAGCAATGGGAAAACACTCTGCCATTTTTTTGGACTAATTACTTCATGGGGTATCGCATACTAAAAAATACAGTGTACAATTTCCCTGGTTTAGTTTAAGAATCTGTGTTGTCTCTCTGTGTATTGACATTGTCTGCAATGGTTGCCTTCAAGTGATGTGGTATTGCATATTTTAATGATACATATTGCAGGAAATTACGTCTTGTCCCATTGTATTTGCAAAGAATGGAATTGTTTGTTAGTATAGTGCCGGCATTATCAAATACATCCTCTACTTTCTTTACACCAGCTTGATACCAGTCTTTGTAAAATAACGGACTTTTACCTTTGGTAACAATGCAAAGATTAAACCAAACAGATTCCTTATATATATCGCATATATTTTATGTTTGTGGTTCAGTATATTTTTGTAGAAAAGCTTCTTTTTTTTCTTTTTTTTTAAAAACGTTTTTTCTTCAGAAGGAATTGAGGTTTTACTGACCACAGTGCTTCAGTTTTGCCACAGTTAAGTTTGAGGCTAGCACCCCAATAAAAATAGTCAGTAAATTAAGCGTATTTTGTATGACCGTTGTTCCAAACGCAGCTACTTGTGTTAGAATGTTAACCCAAGAAAGAACCAGATTTAAACTGAATGCATTCAGTAAGGATTTATACAAGGAATTTAGCTCTATATCTGTGATTCGTCAAGTCCCAATGAAAGTTAGTTGTCAAAAATGTTGTTCAAACACCTGCCTCGCCTCCTATTCTCCGCACAGGAAAGCTTGCCATCCTTGACTTCATTCGGCTTGTGTGATCCCCTACATACCTGGGATATAGCATGTGCGTGTTGAACTTCCTTCTGTCTCACCATGAGTTTACACATTCTCAAGATTTTGTTGAGTGGCGCGCCCTCACTGTACACTAATTATATAGAGGTCAAAATATAGGTCACCATTATTGATACATTGTCGAGAAACTTTCTTCATAGGCTACACGAGGCTTGGTCTATTTACCATATTTTGACCACACACATTCGGGTATAAATTATAGATTGTTACTTTTGATAAATATGTGAGAGTGTATTTGTATCATGTGATACAGAGCTAGATAAATGATTATGTACAAGCCTTGCAACAAACAGCAGTAGTTTGTTATCGAGAGAAATCGGAAAAGAACACAGTACTAAAAAGAAGACGGTTATGGTCAATATAATACTTCCTAAACTTCTAATCAAAAAGCTAAAATAACACGATTTCTCTTTATTCATCTGCGCATCAGTGTGTAATTTGAAAATGATAAGTGATAAATATTTCACCTGTTTGTGAACTCTGCGCTCAATGTAATTTTAAGGCCAAGAAAAAAATGTGTTTTCTGGTGAGTTTGAATCACTTAAATACTCTGCCTCTGTCTTTTTTTTCTCGTGTTTGTGCAGTCAGAGTGCAGATCCAAGGGAAACACAAAATAAAGTTGGCACGAAATCCCTGAAAACAGAGTCTTTCTCAGTAGTGTAGAGCATGAGTATAAAGTTGGCGTCAGATTCAGATTCGGACCTGAGGCCATCTGACTGCCTCAGTCTTCTTGTTTTTTATGTTTGTGCAGCCGATGCAGAGTGCAGATCCAAGGAAAACACAAAATAAGGTTGGCATGAAACCCCTGAAAACAGCATCTTTCTCAGTAGTGTAGAGCAAGAGTATAAAGTTGGCGTCAGATTTAGATTCGTATATGAGGCCATCTGAAGCTCATTATAACTTTCATAATGCTACCTGAATCTGAATCTGAATCTGAATCTGACTCCAACTTTATACTTGTTGGATCGAATAATTACTCAAATTGGTCATTAATATTCACCGGATTATTACAAAACCTAATCAGTTCTGGCCATTACCCTACGGAACATGTCTATGAAATTTCGTTCGAATTGACGTTTTTTTTCGGAAATGGTTATACAAACAGACACACATACACACACATAGACACACAGACTTCATCAGTATATTATAAACTTCCTTACGGAAAGTAAAAATAGTGTCGATGGATCGATTTAGAAATGACCATCGAGTTGATCAGAATCAATGAAAAGAAGAGCACAATTTTCGTGATATGTTTTACTATAGTGCATTACGTCCATTATCAATCGGATATTTAGACCAATGTATCTACCTTTAGTGGAACCTGTTTGATTCATGTCAATTATTTCTGGAAAAACATGTTGAAGACGGTTTGAAAGAAGTTTAGCCACAATTTTGTAATCTGTGTTTAATATTGTTATTGGGCGCCGTTTTTTAAAACATGAATATCCTTGTCTTTCTTAGGGACCAGTTTAGTATTTCCACTCTTTTGTTTAACTGATAATTGTCCTGTTTGGAATGAGTAGAGGAAACTGTCAAACAGCAAATTACCAACTCCGTTCCAATTTTCTGTAAATCTCGGTCGTAAGACCATCGGTGTCAGGCGACCAACCACTAGACAAGTTATTTAAAATGTGAGTGCATTCTGCAAAGGAAACTTTGCGTTCATAGATCTATTTTTATCAAGAAAAATATTTTCAGACCAATTTGTATTATCAGGACCTTCTTAAAAAATTATGGATAGTTTGTTCCGAGTATAATTTATGGTAATTTATTCAAAATGTCATAATGATGTTTTTGCCTTGGTCGTTAATCAATATTAATAGAAATATGCTATTTTTTTATTTCGCTTCTCGAGAGAAAGGCAATATTTGGTGTTTCTTTCGCCTTCCTCCATCCATCTCACTCTAGACCTTATCATAAAACCTTTTGTGTAATTACTATTAATCATTTCAAGCTCGTTTCGGGCTGTGTTATATCTCTGCTTTACATTACTATCAAGGTTTACAGACAATTTTATCTTAGTTCATTTAGTTCATTCAGTTATATTAGTATATATTTCCATAATTTCAATAATTTATTTGGCATACATTGACTGCTTATCATTGGTACCATCAGATTTGATAATATTTGGAAACAAACACATTTTTAAAGCATGTTCAATGATACTGTTAGTATCACTAAAATTACTGACAATGTTTTTTTTATATCTGCTGTGAATTCGTTCTGTTCTACCGGTTTATCTAGTACAGGTGCACACAGGGTCAAACGAGTGTGACGAGTATCATGCATAGTAATATCCAAACAGATGTATCGACCATTGTTGTCAGCAACATAGTTATGTCATGTGTAATCGAGATTGCGAGGAATTAGAATAACAACCCCACATGCAATGGATAAGTCATTGGACCAGAAAATAAAATTTCGTCGTCGTAATGCCTTTTCCACCATCGGAATATTTCTTTCAGCTTCCTTTGGATACCAAGACCTCTTACGTTTTAAAAATAAACATTGGTTTTATCATGAGCCATAGTTTGAAGTTAAAGGTACATGAATAAAAGATCTTTTACACATGACCTTGGACGACGAGGAGTGGAGAGCAACAAAACAAACGGGAAAAACGAAAAACAACAAAGAAATACAACATGTGTGGACAAAAATCGAGCAAAAATTGACTGAGGCTCTGTGTGCGCAAAAATCATACATATGACCGTGCTTGGGCACTTTAATTTGTTCTGATGTTTATTGAGTCGTATCAAACTGGTTGGCTATATTTTTTTTTTCAGAAACAGTATGCCATTGGATGTGCATGTTTGCCACCATTTTCGTTCTTTCACGAGTTTCCTTACTGCATGGACTATGCTTCCATTCCATGATTACATTCTCATTAACATATATGTGGCCGTTTCACTCATAAAGCTGTAAGTTTTGTTTAGAGATAATCGACATAGACTTGTTCTGGCTCTATAGACCCATTGGACGATATCACAGGAATAAATCTTTGTTTGTATGACGGGTACGCTATTAGAATTTCGTTGCATAACATGGCATACCATTGAAGTCAGTTATTCTTAGGACAATGTCGAAAGAGTTATATATTGTAATAGCATATTCAGTTACTTCTGCATTGCAAGTGGCTGAAAGTTTTCTGTTCGTCTGAACACGGTGGAATTCAAGGCAATATTTTCTTGAGTAGTGTTCTAACCTGTTGACATCTTTTCTTCCGACATACGTACGAGTTTTAGCAGGAGCACACGGGAGACATAATTCTTAATACTAGTTATTATTAACTTCATGACACTAACATTGACTACAGACATGTAAAGGTGTCGATCTTGATAACTATTTAGTTACATGTATGTCCATATGAGAATAACTTACCTCGCAAATCCAAGCACTTACCAAAATGGTTGGTCTCAAACAATCCTGTAATATGATACCTTCACTCTCTGAATCCCATGCAAAAGTATCAAAGTACCATATGTTTACCTGATACTTTATGAGCAGAAAAATCACAATTCTAAATATGTACATATTTTGTATTGTTTACATGTTATTCCATAGGCTTTGGACAGTGAATACTAAAAAGGAACAAAAAAAAGAGAATTGTTTACTCTCACCAATATAAATAGAAGAATGTGTGTAAAATTCAATAAGTTTATTGTAATGGCGGCCATTTTGAATATGTAATGAGGTCACATGACCAAAATTTGCATATTTTTTGGGACTACTGTCTTTGGATGTATCCAAAAATACTTGGTTATGTATGGTAAAACATGGTCAGTTTGGACTCAGGTACCCATGTAATATGACTATTTCACATGTTGAATGGTATGCCGAACATATCAAATTAATGTATGTTTGCCTAGTACATAATGACTAAAACCACAGATTTTTGCTCCTAAATCTTTACATATGATGTCATATTTTCATATTATTTCATAGACTTGCAACATTGAGGGCTAAAATTACAATAAAAAATTTAAAATATTATACTCTTACCATACAAATTGAAAAATGGGCAGAGATTTCAATATTTTTATTGTAAAGGAGACCATTTTGAATATATAATGAGGTCATATGACCAATATTTGCATATTTTTGGGATGCTTTTTTTATGACCAGTTCAAAAATATATGGTTTCATAAGATCATCATTGGTCACTTTGGAATATGGTACTTCCACTCCTTGAATTGCATGCAACAATAACGAGTTACCACATGTTTACCAGGGCGAAAATCAAAATTTCATACATAAATCTTTACATATTATGTAATATTTCTACATCATTCCGGAGGCTGGTAACATTGAGGGCTAAAATGCTATAAAAAAACTGAGAATTTTGTACTCTCACCAATACAAATTATAAAAATGTGAAAAATATTTCATAACTTTACTGGTTTGGCGGCCATTTTGAATACATAATGAGGTCACATGACAGAAATTTGCATATTTTTGGAAACTATGATATATGTAGATTCCATAAATATATAGTTTTCCTGGGTCATCCTTGGTCAGTTTTGACACCAGGTGACATGGTACCAACATTTATATTATACCCTCTCAGGGGCTTGGTGTTCAAAGGGTTAAACGAGGAAGTTTTAAGAGAACAGTAGTAAAATTGTATTATATAAACCTTGGCTCTGATAAATCATTACTGGGGTTATTACTTTTTGAATCAGCTGCAGGACGCAGCATTATATATATTATTATAAGGCTCAGAAATGTTTCTGGTGAGCACGCGCATCACTTAAATACCCTCGCGTCGGTCTTTGTTCGTTTTTGTCGAGCCTATGCAATCTGCATACCCATTAGGCAACACAAAAATACCCCCCCCCCCCACCTCCACTGAAGACAACTGCAGAGTCAATCGTGCACAAGCAAACGACATCTGCCCGACACACTTGCTCAAAATTACTAAATAATAAGAACAGTAACTGCCATAATATATTGAGTGACAACTTTGTTGAGAATTTAAAAAAATAAAAATCGCGTCGTCTCACCACTTTAGACATTAAGTTCTGACGAAAGCACTATTATATTTTGCCCTTATCTAGCGATGTCATTGTAAACATCGTTTTTCAAGACTAACATTTTACAAAAAGGGGCTGTTTTATCAACATTTATTTAAGAATACAAAGACAAAACAAAAGAAAAGAGCCAACCACCAAATGAAAAGCACAAACCACACTGTCCATACAAAGTGTAAGAGAGAAAATGTCATAACAATTTTCATAAAACCGGTCAAAATAATTATATGAAATTCTTTAAAAGTGACCATCTCTTTCGAAATTTAGCCTGCCTGTTTTTTGTAATGGCAAATTTGGCTTTCAATTTTACACAATTGCTTGATTTGTTCAGTAAAATTTTGGAATGATGGTAATGTTATTTATCCTCCTCTAGTTTGATAAATAAACCGCTCAGCTTGAATTAGTAAGTAGTTGAGACATTTCTGAGAACGTCGTACACCCATACAACATAGCATCACTATCAATATTAGTAGGCTAAAAACATATTACATATATATGTACTACAGCTAAAGTGACGTATGTTTGGTATTTCACCCATATGCCACAACAAGTCAAATACACTCTCAGACAACTTATAATGCAAAAGAAACAATTACATAGATGCCGTGCACAGTAGGGATGTAGAAGTAGTAAAGTTGAATGTTGATTATCAGTTGTAAAATAAACAGTTGGAGTCATTAAAATCAACAAGCACATGCATAATATTTTCACTATAACCCTGTATTTACTGCACTTTGAAAACATAATAACCCTTACCAATTTTCAATGTAAAGTATCCTGTTGTGTTTATCGTGTATATGTCATTGTTATCATAGAGTTAAAATATCTATATCTCAAAAAAAAATATCTACACGAAAAGTAATGACCTGTGATGAAACACCAAACCAACATCATTTAAGCTGCAATATTGATAAATAAAAGGTCCACGAGGAAGACCGACTCTAGGCTGATTGTAAACAATATGAAAAAATTTACAATATGTGAAATAAAATTGTGTGATGTATTTTGGGTTTTCACTTTCTTCTATTTTTTGTATTAATATTGTTTGATAACAATACATTACAAAAATATTGGATAACAATTACTGTTTTATAGTAATTTATTAAAGTTATTTGTCTATTTACTTGGTTCATCCTCAAGTACACAATACTTCTTTCTGGGGGGTCAAGACACTTGATAAAGGTAAATTTTGAAAGAGATCACCATAAAGATTATAATGTAAATTTATCAAATTGCCTAAGGGATTTTTTTTAAGATCAGGATAGTGAAATTTTAGTATGTTCGTATCTTTAGTAATATTTCCTCCGTTATGTTTTACCCTCACAAACAATCCCAGGATTTTATAAAGATTTATTATTTCAGTAGACAAACAACCTCGGATTAACACTTTGATTTTATATGAATAACCACTAGCCTGCCTCTCTCTGTCCCTCTCCCTGTCTGTCTCTGTCTCTCTCTCTGTATCTCTCAGTCTGTGCCTGTCCGTCTGTCTGTCTGTCTGTCTGTCTGTCTGTCTGTCTGTCTGTCTGTCTGTCTGTCCGTTTCTGTCTCTCTTTCAATCTGTCTGTCTGTCTGTCTGTCTGTCTGTCTGTCTGTCTGCCTGCCTATCTGTCTGTCTGTCAGCCTGTCTGTCTGCTTGTTTGTTTGTTTGATTGTCTGTCCTGTCTCGCTCTCTTAATACATACTATGCTTTCAACATGTTTATAACTAGCGTAATGCGATGTTTTGTGGCTTTATATAAGCAAGGCGTCAACACGACCATGTTTTATTTCGTGTCTCTATACATAGGAGCAATGTAATAGCACTATTTTCATGTGTCTGAAATGATGGTAGCACAGCAACTGTTCGCTTTTTACACATTGAATATCTACGTATTTTGTGTGTAAAAGCACGTACAGCTCTCACCATCATCTTTTTGGATTACACACGTGTCACATTTTGACGTAAATTTTTGGCAACAAATTAATATTTGAAAAAAATACATATTCGGTTTTCAAGATCTGTTAGCTGAAAGGGCCAGAACTGCCTACATGGCCGCTGAATACTCTACTCGATCATGTAACCTAGCAACAAAGAGAAAACAACATGTACGTCTTTGTTGTTTATGATTTGATAGAAAATTGGGCACCAGTTCTGAGAGTATGCAACATGAAATGTTGGTCAACTTGTTCTATTACCATGACTGAAGTTATTATCATATCATTCTGTTATAACATTGTTAGTAGTTAACAAAAGTAGGCTACAGATGTTCACTGTGACCCAGAGGTGTAAAGGTGAAAATACGATTTGTGGTGTACTCCTTGTCCTGTTCACATTGTATTAAAAGGAAAAAAATGCATCCAAATAGGTAATTAGGTTGTAGTTGTACAACATACCACAGTTCAGGTGTGGTGCATACATTTGCAGAATGGTTCACAATAAACCTGTTTTTTATAACAAAGAAAAAAATTGCCTCATTGAACATAAAACATGAAAAGGGTCGTTCTTCGTCTTTTTGAAATAATTATAGAAATATGATGGCTCAACAACTTGTTTTCTCAGAAACCGTTCATATTTTTCCCATCCAGTTAATACAGTATTTCGCTGCCATACAGTATTATAAAATCATTAAATGTTGATGTCATTTTGATCTCTGAAAACTTGTGTTTGAGGACTAATGCATTTGTTTCGTGATTTAATCTGATAATGGGTTTCAGCTTTCTTACAATACCAAAAGTTGAAAATTATTATTTTTCTATTAAGAGATTATTAGTATTTGTCACTCACCAGTAAACCATTGTGTACCAGCATCTAACAAAAAACACTATTTGTGCCAATTACGTAATTTGTAATAAACAAGTGTAAATTTTGATGACCCTGAAACTGTTCTCTTTCCAGTGAAAACATGGTACAAAGTTGTTTACATTTGTATTTTTCCCCCAAAATTTTGTAATAATACCTATTGGAAACTGTTGCAAAGTTACGCGTATGGAAACAACAATCAAAGGGTACAAACGAGGATAAAAGTTACCATACTACATTCTTATGATCTCTTTTAAAAATCGATGGATTCCATTGTGAGCGATTATATCATTGGAAATCGCTTTAGAGAACTCGCAAAAAAACTAATTTAAAAAGCTCCAGATGTCACGTGTTTTAAAGGGTGTGGTTCTCTGTTTGTTAGTCTGTTAACCAAACAAGCACACGAGTGCCATGTCTGTTAAGTTAAACATGGACGAGAAGAAGAGGACCTTTAACGTTTTTGATATTGTGATTTTCGGTATTTTCTTGTTATAAACTTTTTGAATAATGTTTTGTTGGTTCATAAGGTATTTCACTATTTTTCTCGACCATCGGAAGTTTTGAGGTGTCAAATAACTATGGAAATCAGTGCCTTAGCTTTCAAATAACTTTGCAAATTAGCAAGGTATTTTCACTGTTGATTATGCGAATGACTAAACAACTTTTCGAACTACTTTATGTTTGTAAATATTGCCAGCGACCACTACGTTACATCATGATAATATTGTAATATGGAATATACTTTGGTTGATTCTGAACATTAAAACGATTTGTTTAATTTGAATTATTTTGAACTTTCTGAAAATGAATTTTATGATCAACAAAAAAAAAAAATCTGACCCGAGGCACGCGCCAGCGACTACGACCACCGATGACATCGTCCTCAGGACCATCAACCAGCCAGAACGCAGTCAATCAATTCCAACAGTTATGCGGAATGTTTTGAAAACACATATTAGCGGTGGATCTTTCAATTTCACATTTCATCTCTGTCAAAGTTCTAGTCAGTGTGTTTACATTATAAAATGCTGCAGACAATCCGTAATCTTTTCCGATTATGATGACGACTAACTTTTATAATATTGTACATTTTGAAAGTTTTGGCTGAATTACTATTATATAGGACACTAAGAATACCACGCTATTGTAATGTATCTGTTTCTACTTCTATAATAATCGTGTATGTATATCTTCTGATTGGTTTTGTGAATGAATCAAAGCATAGCTCAGCTAGCTAGCGAAAGCAGGTCAACACGTAATTTGCATATCAATACTTATTGTTGTTGACAACAAATCATCGCTCATAATTCACGTGTCTGACCTCTGCCTGACCTGAATGACATGAGCTGGTGACATGATACATATTCATGCGAATATGTTGTTCGCCCTTCACACCTGCATTTTATTGCATTTTTGGTGTACATATGTAATAATAACAGAACTGCATGACCTGGCAATGGACGGTATGGCATACAGAAGTTAATTTCATGAGTGATTCTGTTTATACTGCTGTATTTTCACTCGCTATCGCTGCTGAAAATACGCGGCAGAATAAACCGAATCACTCATGAAAATTAGTTCTGTATGCCCTACCGACCATTGCGAGGTCATTTTTTTCATATTATTTATTTCTTAAATGTGTTAGTATTACCCAATAGAACCTTTTTTTCGAGATTACATACACTTTAAAACAAACAAAAGGGATAAATTAGGACAACAGTAAATAGGCACAGCGTTCTTTAAAAAATATCCACTTACATGACCAGACTACGATCTCAAGATCTCTTTTAATAATCGATGAGTGCCATTGCGAGCGATTATATCATTGGAAATCGCCTTAGAGAAGTCGCAAAAAAGCTATTTTTAAAAAGCTCCAGATGTCACTTGTTTTAAAGGGTGCGGTTCTCTGTTTGTCAGTTTATTAGCCAGACAAGCACACAAGTGTCATGTCTGTTAAGTTAAACATGGACGAGAAGAAGAGGACCTTCAATGTGTTTGGTATTGTGGTTTTCGGTATTTTCTTGAAGACAGCATTCGTCGAATGTCAGGAGTTTGGCGTTTCTACTAATGACGGTACGTATATTTCCGGAAGAAAACAAATCGCCATCTGGTCCCTGTTTCTTCTTTTCTTAGTAATTCATCATAATTTTACATTAACTTAACATCACTTGTGCTTACGTTCCAAAAACTTACTGAAAAAAAACGTACTGTTCCAAAAGACTTTCCTTAAACCATATTAAATTGATCATATTTAAATTCGTGTTTGTTTTATTGGAATTGATTTCACTGGTTTGTAATGAATTAGAATCGTTGTTCATCCCCTATTAAAATATAAGAATTAAAACAACTAAGATAAAAATTCGTTTTAGCTGGTGTCAATGACAAACGTTACAAAATTAATAAACCAAGCTAGTTATGTTGTTTAACAACTTCAATTGCCTTGTTTACAAATAACCATTTTCATATGTCCTAAGGAATCCACCCTTTCTGAAACCATAATTTTTTTATTTTGAGAAATTTGCTTCCATTTGTCATTGCTTATAAAATCGTTCGAGATGGGTTATTCTAAACTGTGTACAAATAGGCAAATTAGCTGTGTCAGCAATGTCATCTACATACATAAGAATACTAATTGATAGGAAATCCTTATTTACATAAATTACCTCAGATTCATTTGTATCCATGTACCTTGATAATTCATGTCTAAATAAGGAAAACAAGAGAGGACTTAGCATACAACCTTGTATTTTTTTCAATATTGCATATAAACTAAAAAAACCTGTAAACAAACTCAACAACAACAAAACCATCCGGGAAAAGACCCTTACCATTGCCACACATTTCGATTGCATGACTGACTTCTTGTACAGATATGGCCTCATTAACAGAAGTTAGTGGGTTTTACTCACAACGTGGACAATGGTTATTATGGTTTTCTGACTCCTTCAGTATAGTATAATTGAAACCAAACCATTAATAGATTATCAATAATTGTCATTCACCAGTAAACCCTTTTAACATCAAATACCATTTGTACCAATTATGTTATTTGTAATAAACAAATCTACATTTTTATGAACATGAAAATATTCTCTCTCTAGTGAAAATATGGCACAAAGTTGCTTACTTTATTTCATTACATATGTACAATTGTGTTCGTTGATAAACAGTCAAAAATAAAACCGGTATTTTCAGTGATGGCTATGCAAATGAGATAAATTGAGATAAAATAGATCCAAAAGTCTTTCATGTTGTTACACACTTTTTGAACAATGTTTTGTTGGTTCATAAGGTATTTCACTATTTTTCTCGACCATCGCAAGTTCTGAGGTATCAAATAATTATGCAAATCAGTGCCTTAGCTATCAAATAACTATGCAAATTAGCAAGGTATTTTCACTGTTGATTATGCAAATGACTAAACAACTTTTCGAACTACTTTATGTTAGTAAATATTGCCGGCGACCACTACATTACATCATGATAATATTGCTATATGGAAGATACTTCGGTTGATTCTGAACATAGAAACGATTTGTTTAATTTGAATTACTTTGAACTTTCTGAAAGTGAATTTTATAATCAACAACAAAATAAAACTGACCCGAAGCACGCGCCAGCGTCTACGACCACCGATGACATCGTTCTCAGGACCATCAACCAGCTAGAACGCAGTCAATCAATTCCTACAATTATGTGGAATGTTTTGAAAACACATATTAGCGGTGGATCTTTCAATTTCACATTTCATGTCGCCGGAAACAGCTCTGCCAAAGTTCTAGTCAGTGTGCTTACATTATAAAACGCTGCAGACAATCCGTAATCTTTTCCGATTCTGATGAAGACTAACTTTTATAATATTGTACATTTTGAAAGTTTTTGCTGAATTACTATTATATAGGACACTAAGAATACCACGCTATTGTAATGTATCTGTTTCTACTTCAAAAATAATCGTGTATTCATTTCTTCTGATTGGTTTTGTGAATGACTCACAGCGGAGCTCAGCTAGCTAGCGAAGGCAGGTCAACACGTAATTTGCATATCAATACTTATTGTTGTTGACAACCAATCATCGCTCATAATTCACGTGTCTGACCTCTGCCTGACCTGAATGACATGAGCTGGTGATCTGATACATATTAATGCGAATATGTTGTTCGCCCTTCCCACCTGCAGTTTATTGCGTTTTTGGAGTACATATGTAATAATAACAGAACCCCATTGCCTCGCAATGGACGGTAGGGCATACAGAATTTATTTTCACTCGTGATTCGGTTTATTCTGCTGTATTTTCACTCGCTTTCGCTCGTGAGAATACGCGGCAGAATAAAATGAATCAACCATGAAAATATCTTCCGTATGCCCTACCGTCCATTGCGAGGCCATGGAGTTCTGTCATATTATTTATTTCTTAAATGTGTTAGTAATACCCAATAGAATCTTTTTTGCGAGATTACATACACTTAAAAACAAACAAAAGGGACAAACTAGGACAACAGTTAGTAGGCACAGGTTTCTTTAAAAAATATCCACTGACATGACCAGACTATGATCTTAAGATCTCTTTTAATAATCGATGAGTGCCATTGCGAGCGGTATTATCATTGTCTGAACTCGCAAAATAAAGCTATTTGTAAAAAGCACCAGATGTCACGTATTTTTTAAAGGGTGTGGTTCTCAGTTCGTTAGTTTGTTAGTCAGAACAAGCAACCGACTGGTTATGTCTGTTTTAAGTTAAGAAAATACGAGATGAAGACGACATTTGAAGTATTTTGTATTGTGATTTTCGGCATTTTTTAAAGACAACATTCGTTGACTGTCAGGTGTTTGACGTTTCTTCTACTGACAGTATGTATATTTCCAGAATAAAACTAAAACCAATGTATGCTGGTCTATGGTAGCTTCGTTTCCTGGCAATTGGTTATAATTTTACACTAAATTAATATCACTTGGATATACCATCACAGAACTGATATCTTACAGTTTGTAAAATTTCATTAAACCTCATTACATTTATCATATTTAAATTCATTTGTATTCCATCGGAAATACATTTCAATAGTTTATGATGAATTACAATCCTGACTTTACTTTAGGTTTAGATTTAAGTTTATTGAAATCTACTACAAGGCCTCAGCCAATCGTACAAATCAACTATCCACAATAACTGTAACAGAAATACAAAATTTACATAAAACGAAATATTTTGGAAAAAACTATATCTGTATGAATAAACTCTACAGAAACACCTCATGTGTCAACTGTTTCTCACAACTTGAAAGCTTTAATAAGATATACAGACGGCTTTTTAATGGTGGTCTGATCCTAGGATGATATTAAACGGACTAGACTGTAAACGGTTGGATTTGTTCTTCTGTGTGCTTTTAAAAAAAGGTTATTCTAAGTTCAACATAAAGTGGACAGATAAATAAAAAATGATATTCATCTTCGAGAACAAGTATATTGTTAATTTCTTTTTACAATACAAACAAAATCTCTGCGATACATGTTGTTGAAGGTGGCGGCCTACCGCAATGTTCAATTTATGAGTCGAGCAGCGAAACTCAGCTAAACTAACGTTTTGTCTATAATTTAGTTAATTTAAAGCCACTTTTACAACGAACATATGACTCCAGCAAATAAGTTGACCTTAAAACATTCAATATTTTGTCATGAATACCGAAAGAAGTAAGTCTATACCTCAACAAAACACAATTAATCCTATGAATTGTTTAAGAGAAATCTAAAAAAATGAATAAACACGACCTCCTTTAACAGGAATGTACTTTTGAACGAAAGATTGAACACAAAAATGTTGGTCACAGTTAAGTAACACATTCGACAACCGGTTTGTGTTTCCATGGAAATAATATTTGACGGGTTTAATGCATGTTTGAAACTAAACAATGGATTCAGCAGGTCATACCAATTAATCAAAAGATTACTCACAAAAATATTAGCATTTTAGTTGTCCATCAGCTTATGCCTTGAAAATATTATAATTTGTTCACCAATTGAAGTGCTGCTCAATAGTATCTCATTCGACAAATTTGATTTGTTGCTGAACAGTTATATTAAAATGCTGTTAGACACATAATCAAATCTTCAACTATTCATTTACTGAAAACGAAGTAATTTATCTCATAATCGACACTTGTTCAAGTAAATATCATTAAATGTCGAGACAATAATAACCCAAAATAATCATAGAATATTAAAAATAAATGTGAAGAGTGGGGAAACAACTTTATCATTTTGACAATTTTATAAAGGTGAAAACCATGAATTCTAAATTGTGACTATTGAACTGCAGGGTTCACTTGAGATGCGGTACTGTAGCGGCGTCACAACGTCGCTCTCGGTGATACGCTACAACCGCTACAGATCGCCGAGTGTAAGCTCCCATTCAAAATATGTTCAGGATCATGAACACAATTTTAAACCGTGTTTTTGTAAGACAATATCCTTCCCCTCTTTGAAAGTCGAGCATATCCCATGTCTCTGATTGTAACTGCGTCGTTCTCGCTCAAATTAATACTTCCTCAGTGTTATTTTCAAGTGGCGTACTGCATTCTCGACTTTTCATCTAACATGTTCAATTATGTGGACATGTTGACCAATACCGGGCATGCACCATACAATAGCACGACATCGTAATAGACTGCCGAGTAGGATTCCTGTGATGTGTTTCGGAGTATGTGTTGCCGTTTCGAACTTTACATAAAATGAACCGATTCGCGTATTTACGTAGTGAACGTTGGTATTGAAGCAAGTGAATTGACTATTTTTATGAGAAAACTATGGAAGTATCTGCAGAGAGATTTTACCCATCCTTTTTAACATAATGATAGCTTTGTTTGGTTTGCAAACCCTGTGAGAGAAAAAAATTAACGAAAATGGCGAGTCACAACAACATAAAATATGAACTAGCATGACAAGCACTGTAAACAAAAACAAAACTACAATTAATGCAGCTATATTCACTTCAACTAACACATAATGTTATTTACACCTCTCTGTGCAGATGACCTTTGTATGATAATACCCAATGAGAGGGAGTTATGCATGATACGAGAAAATGGACTAATGCCTTCGCCGGATTCCTGTCAAAACGTTGACTGTTGCTTTGACCCTATGAAAGACAAATGCTATAAGAAGTCATCAATACGTAAGTTTCTGAAAGACCTCTTGCATCTTGACGAAAAAGAGCTCTCATCGGCCAATTTGCAATACTGTGTCTAAGATTGTTAGATTTTTTACCTACCCCTGGGCAAGGGTTCAAACAGTATAGGCTAAATAGTCTATTTCCCAGCATAGTTTCTGAGGCATTACAAAAGCAGTGATTGTTACTGCGGAGTGGATAACCCATAGTATATCTCTGTTGTAAAATCACACGGGAGAAACTCTCGATGGGAGTATTTTGGTTAATCTACTAACAGACGATTTTCAAAATGTTTCAACTGTTATATATGTTAAATATATTCAGAGTTAATGAAAATGGAAATTTGGAGGCATTTTCGTCGAATCAGTGGTTATCAAAAATCTCGGCAATGACCACTTTCCTCCTTACACAACGGATTTCTGAAATGCTCCAGATTTCTAAAATGCTCCACGCGATCCTGAAGTGAAGTAGTGTCGCTTGGTAACTGAGAGTACGGTTCAAAGGTGTGAAACTGCTGCAACACAAATGCATTCGGTGAGCGTGCGTTCAAAGAGCAGCACCAGTCTTATGGAAGAGTATACCAGTTGAACTTCGCTCTTCCTCAATTGTCGATAAATTTGATTCGAGAAAAATATCCAGACACGCCTGTTTGTAAGAGCTTTCTCTAACTTTTTAGATTGTCTACTATTGTTCCTGTTCAGCACCATAGAACATTACGTCGTATTGGCTTATTTCTATTTCGCTATAAAATGTCTTTGATTGATTGATTGATTGATTGATTGATTGATTGATTGAAACATCTACTAGTAACTTGCTTAATATTTCTATGTGTACAGCAGATGTTATCTTGACCAGGTTTGTCTATTTCCATGCCCCTATTTTAAAGAGACCACCGTTGTATTCTTCAAAAAAAACATTAATATGATTAATTTTGCTTGTGTAGATTATACTATACAGTAATAGCGAGTGCCAGACCAGCAAAGCATTACAACCAAGCGTAATGATTAATGAATTTATGAAGCAGGAACTGTAACATTGAAATGTAACTGTACCATTTTAATGAATAGTCATGTGACGCTAGGTTGCCGCTATACTTATTTTCGTGGTCTGGGCCATATTTGAATTAGATCACGTGACAAACTAGAATTTTCATTTTTTCATTCCACCTGATTTTCAAATCATGATGATTTTGAGGATTGAGAAATAAAACAAAAACAAAAAAAATTAAGTAACAGAAACATGATAAATGACAAATTAGCCATTTAGTGCAATGAGTTCATTATGTGTTTGTTATAAGTAATACATTGATCGATTGAGATCGATTTATTGATTGATTTATGAATTGAATGATAAATTTTTGTGAAGCAATACAACTTATCTTGCGTGATATTTTTGATGATTTAAAGCCTTTTTTCTTCTTCTCTGACTACTTTGCTCTCTTCCACTTGTATACAATTTTCTCTTTATTGACTAAATAAAGACGTCTTGTCCATTCATCTACTCTTATCTAAATGAAAACACTCCTAATATCATAATTAGCATGGATCACTTACCGTGAAAATTTGCTTTATGGCTAATCTTATGGGAAATTAACACATCGGACAAATAGTTGTGACATTTTAAAACTGATGCAAAGCAACGTAATTCATCATTTAATTCCCCTGCCATGGATCACGTTTCACCAAAGGGAAACAATTTGTCCTACAAAACATTTCTACAATATTGAAAGCACAAGCTAAACTTGCAATTCAAATATTGAAACATGTTTTTTTTTTTGTATTTAAAATATTTTTTTTATTGGAGTAAAAAAGAAGTTATACAAGGCAGGTATTTACAGTATCTGGATAAAACACAAACTGATTTCTTTACAGAATTCAAACTTATTTTTCTATTCCCTACTTAATGCTGAGTCTTGGACAATGTGCTTTAGATAACTTCCCCATTTCTTTATGTGTGAGTTGAGCTTATGCCTCCTATTTGCAATATTATACTCAATTTTCTGTATTGATTGTACATAGTTCTTATATGCTCTAAAGTCCAATGTCTCTTTTTTACATCGACAGATGTAGATATATCTCTTGCCAAGCAGTATAAGAAAATTTACAAGACACGATAAATTGAATCTCCAAGGATTATTTGCCAGTCTTTTGGTCTACAATGCAAATCTAATTTTCTGCCCCATACCATGAAAACACTTTCCCAAAATAACTGTACCTGTTCACACTCACAGAACAAGTGGAGCAGTGTCTCTTCGTCATTCTTACAGAATGTACACCGTGGATTGTCAACCTTTGGTGGTTTCATTTTGCACGGTTTAACATTTGTGGCTAAAATATTATGTAATATCTTGAATTGAAATTCCCTAAGTTTTGTTTCTATAGTAATCTTCATTGGCAATTGATATATCGTTTCCCATAAGTCAATTCTCCCCTCAAACACTCATGTAAAGTACCCTTCTGCTCTTGGTCGAACAAATACATTTTCAAGTATTCTTTGCACAATTATTCTTGTTGTACAGTGGTTCAATGGAAGAGACTCCCTACCAAAATAAAGCTTACCATCGCAGTATTGAGGACCAGGAACTCCTTTTATTTTGCACATATTCCCAAGCTACCTTTTGTCCATCCTCCCCATATAACTGCTCCACATACCAAATGTTGACGTTTGCAAATTCAATATAAAATACTGTTTTACCCGCAATTAAAATGTCCCTTGTTATTCCAGATGAGTGTTTTCTTTGCGGATACCTCATTTTCCCTGGGGGGGCATTTCTATGCTAAGATGAGACCATGCCTTTAACATGCCGTGGAAGAAACCTGGGATTTTTCTGTCTAGCAAATCTACGTCACAATTACATTGCAATAATACCTTCATTCCCCGACTAACTTTAAAATTCTATGTAAAAATAATTTCCAAGGGTGTTTTGTGGTTTCATCACAGTATCTCCTGATCCAGTTAATCCTCACTGCTTTGTACATGGCAAATATGTCAGGCATATCAAGTCCCCATCCCTTTTTCCCCACCATTGTGTGTCTTGCAATCTTGTCGAGTACTCTCCACAAGAAACTATATAGCAGTTTGTTTATTTCTTTCAGTCTTGTTTGGGGAATATCAGTTAAGGTCAACATATACTGAATCCTAGAAAGCCCCGTTGTTTTAATAATCTGAATTCTTCCCAACAGGGTAAGATCTCTGGTTTTCCAAAAGTTAAGGCACTTCTTTAATTTTTCCACTGGACCGACAACCTTCAAGTTGTTGGCCGTGTCTTTGTCGTAAGACACATAAATGCCCACTATTTTAATCGGTTCCTTAGGCCACTTAACCCGTAGGGGTGTACTTTTACAGTGTTTCTTTGTCCCCAACCACAATGCTTCTGATTTTTCATAATTTAACTTTAATCCTGAAACAATTTTAAACTTATCTAATAGACGGAATAGGTTTTTTGCTGACCTTATATCATGAAGGAAACAGGTCAAATCATCGGCAAAGGACGCATTTTTGATCTCCTGTTCCCTATATTTATGCCTTTGATACTGACATTGTAGTGTAATCAGAAAAATCTCTAAACTTAAGATGAAGAGAGTTGGAGAGATACAGTCCCCTTGTCTCACTCCCCTACCCAGTGGGAAATAACCCGTAGTTGTACCTTTGTTCATCACACAGCTTTGCGTGTTTGTATAAAGTGCTTGCACCCACTGAATAAAGTCTGCTCCAAGCCTTGAGTGAATTTAACAGAAAACTCCATTCTAGGCTGTCAAAAGCCTTTTCAAAGTCCACTGTTAATAGTATACCCGGTAAATTCATCTCCTGTGTATATAACACGACACTTTCAATCAGTCTTATAACATCTCCTATATACCTATTGTCAATGAAAGCTGATTGGGTTTCATGTATTATCTTTGGAAGTACCTTCTCAACTATCTTTGCCAAACACTTAGTCCCAATTTTATAGTCCGTATTGAGTAATGAAACTGGTCTCCATTTTTTTTATATATCTTCTATCTTTTCCCGATTTTTCCAAAAGAATGATTACACACTGTCTTTGTGATGGTTAAAATTCTCCTTTTCGGAAGCCACTGTTCAATGCCATAACCAAATTAGGACCCAGAAATTTCCAGAATTGCTTATAAAACTCTGCCGTCAGTCCATCATTACCTGGTGTTTTATTATTTGGTAGGGCATTCAATTCTACCTTTGCTTCTTCCAAAGTAATTAGCCCCTCACACAGATCAGCCTCCTCCTGGGACAGTTTTGGGACACTTAGATTTTGGATAAATAAATTTTCATGCTCTCTATGATTCTCTGAAGTAATCTTTGTTGAATACAAGTCATTATAAAACTCTTTAATTTCCTGCCTTATTTCATCAGGTTTCTTTAGAACTATATTGTTTTTTGATGACAACAATGTGTTGATTTGTGACCTTTGACAGTTTGATTTCTCCAAACTTAGGAAATACTTGTTTTTTTTCCCCAGTTCATACCAATTACATCTTGATCTGATAATACACCCCCAGTTCATACCAATTACATCTTGATCTGATAATACACCCCCAGTTCATACCAACTATATCTTGATCTGATAATACACCCCTCTGTAACATGATCCATTTCCCCCAGTTCATAGCAATTACATCTTGATCTGATAATACACCCCCAGTTCATACCAATTACATCTTGATCTGATAATACACCCCCAGTTCATACCAATTACATCTTGATCTGATCTGATAATACACCCCTCTGTAACATGATCCATTTCCCCCAGTTCATAGCAATTACATCTTGATCTGATAATACAACCCCAGTTCATACCAATTACATCTTGATCTGATAATACACCCCCAGTTCATACCAATTACATCTTGATCTGATCTGATAATACACCCCTCTGTAACATGATCCATTTCCACCAGTTCATACCAATTACATCTTGATCTGATAATACACCCCCAATTCATACCAATTACATCTTGATCTGATAATACACCCCCAGTTCATACAAATTACATCTTGATCTGATAATACACCCCTCTGTAACATGATCCATTTCCCCCAGTTCATACCAATTACATCTTGATCCTATAATACACCCCTCTGTAACATGATCCATTTCCGTCTGAAGTTCCTCTCTGAAATTTAGACACTGCTGAGTTATCTCGGGTCCGGGGTCAGTTGTCAAGAAATCCTCCATCTCCTGTATGTTATGTTCACGTTTATCGATCTTTTCTCTTCTTTCCTTAGCTTTCTTTTTACTATACTCCATAGAGACATTTTTAGTTTTAAATTTCATCCAGTCCCACTCCATCCCAGGGTCAAGGAACTCTGGATTACTTGTCCATTGTGTAAGGTTTTCTTCCATTAGTTCAATGTAATCTGAATCTCTCAGGAGACTGTTATCAAACTTCCAGTATGATGGGCCTCTTTTCGTCTCTTCCCATTTCATTAACAACACTGCAGCCGAGTGGTCCGAACATACCCACGGTACTGTCGACGTCCCAGTAATTACTGACTGTAAGTTATCGCTTGTCAGAAAATAGTCAATTCTGCTCATTACCAATTTAGGGTGGAATCGCTTCCATGTGAATGTTTTCTTATCTGGGTTCAATAATACTCTCCATATATCAACTAATTCAAAGCTTTCCATTATTTCTCTCATCCCTATGATCGATTGTTTCCATGGACTTGGATTTCCTCCATATCTGTCTAATTTAATGCAACATTGTGGTCACCGACCCATACTATACTTGAAAAAGGGTCAGAAACAAAATCCTTTAAAGTGGATAATAAGTCCTTTAGAAACTTGACATGATTGCATTGATCATTCGGTGCATATGAATTCACCAAAATAAAGTGCTTCTCTGCAATATAAGTATCAATAATAATAAATCTACCCTGTGGGTCTGCAAAGGAAGTTCTAATATTGAAATCTAGATTTCTAAAAATGGTCACCACACCTCTACTCAAGTTTGTACCGTGTGAAAATTCCATATGACTTCTAAGTTGATTGCCCCAAAACTTGACAGATTCATTTGTACTATGAGTTTCCTGCATCATACTAGATGGCAATAATATTTCAATCTTGAGAAATTGCAATTAATGACAAGCAAAATCGAGTAGTTTTGATTATTAGTACACATGGTGGAAGCATTTCCCGTCACCAATTTTCAATAGTAGTATTTATAGCACGCTATGCACATGAAGTGTGGCGTAGTTGTAATACACATCCACCGGCCTTGTGTAAGCCCTTTTGTACCGTTGACATTTATTTACACTGTTCACAAATACGGACGAAAGCTAAAGGTCTCACATATTTTTAGCGAACAAATGTCCCGTTTTGGTCCTAGAGTTCAGAATTGAAAAGTTCTAAATTATCGTCACAGATCAAGAAATCATAGTCAGTTCCTGACAATCGTATTCCAATTTTACTTTACGTTATCTTCATACAATACCAGTCTATTTCCTGACGAAATATTCCGATTTTGCCCTACTTTAATAATGTAGGGTGAAATCGGAATAGGGTATTCTTTCACATAACGAGAACATATCTCACACGTTAAATTATGGGCAATACTGTGGTTGAAATAGCAAATTAACTTTTCGTTTTCGTAATATTTTGCAGAGGTATTGCTCTGCAATTTAATCTGTGGGCCAGAAAAAAAAACCCTCTAGATATAGGAGTTTGTTGTGGAGGTCTGGGGACTACAAAGAACTTTGCGTATATATATATATATATATATATATATATATATATATATATATATATATATATATATATATATATATATATATATATATATATATATATATATATATATATATAATATTCTACCATGAAATATTTGCACATAATACATAATAAGAAGTTAAATTGAGATGCAATACATTCTAACGTCTAATTGAATTAACTTATAATGAATTCTGAGTTTCGGCGAGGTAGAATACAGTCTTCTCAAAATCTCAATTCAGTATGTAAAGTTTCAATGAAATACTTAGTGGTTGCAGTAAATTCTGAATATAAATTCAATCTATATTATATTATTGTTCTAAAGTCTTCATTCACCAATCAAGACACTGAAACTAATATGAACAGATATGCTACTAACAAGAACTTCCAAAATTGCCAAGGATATAATCTACAATTCGAGGAGGCAACTTTGTTGGATGTATGTATGTATTCAATTCAATTCAATTCAATTCAATTACGGTTTATTTACATAAGCTAGGCCACTGGGGTTTCGTTACATTTCACAGCCTCATAAGCTTCATGGGTTCAAAGGTTATTTGACAAAAAAAAGAAATTTCATAAATAAGATCACTGTACACATTGGTAGCAATACACACACAAAAATATATATTTCTCTATTATTTTGTCTTTTCTTAAAGCTTTTGAAAATAAATTTAGCCAGTCCAATGGTTTCATATCTGTCCTTTGTCTGCATAAGTTTAATAAAAGTGTAATAGGTTCTGTTTTCTAGATGACGGGGTAAAATATATTTGGTTCGTAATTCCTCAGAGTAGGGGCATGTCAAAATAAAATGAAATTCATCATCTACCTCACTTTTAGTGCAAAATTTACAAATCCTTTCATTTCTTTCTATATTCAACTGTCTTCCTTTTACACATACCAGTTGACTATCACATGAACATCTAATACGTGCAATAGCTGAAATAAGATATTTGTCTGGTAAATCTGTAATGTATTTCTCTTGTTCTAAAAGTGACTTAAAGTTTCTGTAGTGATAAAGTGTTGTATCCTCTTGAATATTAGTATGCCATTCCTGGTGTGCTACTTCAATGACTCTAGACATAAATAATGACAAAAAAAATATTCTTGATTGGCAACCTCTTGAGCCATCCATACATAATTAAAACCATATCTTTGCAATAAGTTGCGAACATGACTTGCCCAAGTTATTTTACCTTGTCAGTCCAAATTGTATAACATTTTATAGGCCCTACAGGGAAGCCTTGAGTTAGCCATGTGAATCAAAATTAACCAATATTTAATACAACGTTTAATACAATCAACAAAAAGAGGCATTGTACCACATTCACCCAACACTGCATTACTGGAGGTATTTGTTCTAACATCAATAAGTTTACGACAATAGTTTAACTGCACCCTCTCAATACTCAAGTCATCTTTGTAACCCCAGATTTCTGAAGCATAAATTAAAATTGGTTTCACCATAGCATCAAAAAAGTTTACAGTTTAAAGCTAGTGAAAAGTTTCTAAGTTCACATCTTTTAGTAAACAGTTTCTTTCTTAGTCCCTCACTCTTCCGGAGAAATCTTCGTCCACTGTGATATTTGATCCGGCCAGCTTACGTCCGTTTTTCATAATCAATTCTTTGTCCTTCCAAGACACCAGTTTAGCTACTATAGATTTTGAACCACGAACTGTTGGACCATTGTTTATTCTATGAGCTCTCTCTATCTGTATTTCCTTCTCTACCCTGTATGTATGTATGTATGTATGTATGTATGTATGTATGTATGTATGTATGTATGTATGTATGTATGTAGGGATGTATGTATGTATGTAGGGATGTATGTATGTGTACTTAAGCATGTAAACTTGAAGATTAGACACTAAGCTTAAGCAGTAGTGTAATAGTCCGTCCAGTTTGAACTGCAAACATTTAAAATTAGTTTGAGAAATACTTGTAGTAGACTGTGGTCCATTTATGAGCGAAATGTTCCTTTTCGTTGGAAAATTGCTACATTGTTCACGCACACATACTGTTTATACATATCAACCCATAGTGAACTTTTTCTATGAAGCTAGGAGTTTGGGACCACCAATTTCGTATGCTCATATAAAGATTCCTTTCTGGCATACTATTGGTGTTTCGATCAAGGCTAGCTTAAATTGAACATGAATATACTTGACGACAGAGTAAAGTATATCCTTCAACCACTTATTCAATTCTAAATTCTATCTGTTTTAGTGTTTTCAAATAAAATTCAAAAAGGCGGCGAAATTTTTTTTAAACAAGTGAGAAAATACATGTATATACTTTCAGCTCAGTGACATAAGTACCTTTATTATTTTAAGCATTTAACTTTGGGTAGCATATCATTTTTAAAAAAACAGACAGTGTTAAGTTAACAAATGCTATCATCATTTTAAATAACTAAGATAGACAGTCCAAACTGGAATTTACAAATTCCAGTTGATGTATGCATGTTTCACGCCCACAAAAACAAGATTATCTGAACTGTCTGCATATCTTAATAAAAATACATATCCAATGTGTATCTTTCAGTGAGGCCCAATCTCTTAAAATAACTTTTGTTATAATAATGTTAGCGTGTATAACGTGCTTTCACACTCTGTGCTCAAATCATTTTGCAATCATTAAACCTGACATGGACCTATAGAGGCATAACGGCTCTTTCTATTTCCTCAACACCCTGGAGAGCATACAATCCATTACATCATTGATAAGCGCATATGAGTAAAACATTCACATTGCAACCTTTGTACTATCAGGTCCTAAATTATACAGGTGGGCTGACTGAGGCAGTCGTAATTCAAATCTTGCCATTCAGAAACAAACTGCAGCGACAGTGTTCGAACCTGCAACCTGTTGATTCCAAACCGGCATCTCTAACCCTTTGCCAACCACAAAGTGATATATGGTAATAGTTTTCTCTCTGATATTTTGCAGGTCTTTATAATGTAGCTCCGATATCATCAATCGATACTTCCAGTTTATTAAATTTACACAGTTTGAGCGATGGTATTTTACAGACGAACACGGAGTATGATGGTATGGATGCCACCATAGACAGTGCCATTCTACGTTTTCAGGAAATTTACTTCAAAACAAGAGATATATATCCCCATCACCTGTCTTGGATAGCTTTGGAAACATGCCAAATCGACTACCACATGCCGCTAATTCGTCTCAAATTTTTAAATGCAATCTTTATTCACAGCATCAGACTGCTAACGGATAGAGATAGCTGTATGTATTCAATTTACATACTTTTTATCCGGATATTTTTTTAAAATATTAATTAACTTTGTTGTGTCCATCAGTATATTAAAATAATGATCGTATTTGTAATAGTAGCATAAGCTGTAAAAATTGACATGTTGTTTTAGTAAATAAAATGAAATAAATTAATGTCTAACAAGGTCGCCATTAACTATTATGAAATTAACATTGAGTGTATTTTTATCGATATTGGCATAAATAATTAGTTGTTTGGTTCCGGTTATCCGACCCCACCTAGGTTTTCACTGCCGACCGTAAAGCTGTATTCGAGATGAAAATAATAAACCACAAAAATTGTGAAGTTTCACAGAAAATTCTAGATGCGGAAACTGACATCAACCTTAAGAGAAAAATAAAACTGTTCTTCCAATCTGTAATGGCTGTACATCTAATAGGAAGAAATAAACAACACAGAGACCGTTTGGAAAAGGAATGGAAAACCTGAATTAGACATTCATACTGAAAGAAAATATCATAAAATAAAATAAAATAAAAAGAATAGCTACCCAACCTATTCTTAAATTGAGCGTAACGGGAACCACACAATGTTTTATTAGGATTTACATTATTGTTCGCAAAACAAGAATGTTGATTTGGGGTGAAAAAATGACATTTTTGGTCAAATTTACCAAATATTTGAAACTAATTTTCTTTCAAGTATCCATATATGTTATAATGATAAAATAAGCAATAAATATCTCCCAAGAACTTTTGGGTGAAAAAAGAGTTTTAAAATGACATTTTTGGTCAAATCTACTAAATATACTATATATCTACTATATATCATTTTCCATAAAAATGTTCATTTTCAGTATTAGATTGCTATAAGTTACGAATATCGACTAAGATCTTGTAGACTGGAGACTTTTTTCAAAATTGTTGATTTTGGGTTAAAAAAGGAAAAAATGCATTTTTGGTCAAATTTACCAAATATTCAATATCATTTATTTACAAGTATCCATATTTGTTATAATGATAATATGAACAATAAATATCTACCAAGATCTTGGAGACCTCATGATTGTTGGCACAAATGTTAATATTGGATGAAAAAAAGTAAAAAAAAAGACAGTTTTGGTCAAATTTACTACACATGTTCAAACATTTTTTGTAGAACATTTTAAATTTGGTATCAGCATAATATATACAAATTATATCTGCAAAGATCTTGTAGTCACCAAGACCCCCTACAACAATGTGACAGAATTAGGAGGGTCGGCCAACGGACTAATACTTATTTCTGGGCTTTGAGTACCCTAGTACACATATAAACCATGTTGGCAGTTAATGGCGGCTGAAAACAGTGCAAGGGGTAATATGACGTCTACTAGTTAATGAAAAAGTCAGATAATAAGTGTATATTCTCAGGCGCATATCATTTACATAGTCAAATCATATTCTTGATATGACTTTCATGCGACATGAATATTGCTCTAGGGAAATAGAACGAGACTAGTATCCATCTATACATGTTCTATATGGATCAATATTCAATACCACGTGAAAAAGTCTCAGCCAATTATGAAGTGTTTATGAAAACGATGTGCTATAATATGCTTTAATCGCTTAACATGATTTATAACTGTTGAACAATAACAATAACAATAACAATAGCAATAACAACAGTACAACATTTAACTTTACAATAATACACTTTCCGCCATTTTTTGTATGTGCCTCATGACTGGTGGATACCCAGTGCCTTTACTTGTAGATGCAATGTTTGGATATTGCCCAAAAATTTACGTTCAAGAGGACATATTGGTTTGTGGTTCCACTATAAAAGGGCCGACAACTTCAGTTACTTATAATATCGACAAAAGTGTCTGGATCCAATGGTATTGTGGACTGAATTATCTGTCTAATTGTATTGAGATGTTTATACATGTATACCACCGGGCAATTAATATTGTCATCAAAGAATTAGAGGTGTTTACAACATATGGTAAGTATTTGATACATTCTACCTAGCGGCCCAAAGAGCTCTGCTTGCTTGTTTTCCTGATTTCTTTTGGTTTATTTCTTACGCAAATTTCTTACGCAAATGGGTCAACATATAATTTCTTTGGCATGCACAGTGTGTACTTCGACTTTGAAATAATTCACCTTCACATTATGTGGACACGACATTTCAATTAAAGTTTACCTATTACAAATAAGGTTGCGTCAATAAACGTCAATAAATAAATTTAAAAATTGAATTATGATGACAGCATTTTAGAGTTAACAAGACAGAAATAGTAGCACCAATTTACTTTTCATATCTTTGCAAATTTGTTACTTTAGTCGATGACTGTCTTCATCATACAATATTGTAAGCCTATATACACGTTGTTTCCTTTCAAATACCTTACTATACATTTAGTATGAACGTTTATTATCATTATCTCATTCGATTCCTGATATGGTAGAATTATGCTCAGTTCAAATGGTCGATTACTTGGTGAAATTTCCCGAGCCACTGCTTGCTCAAAGGACAGATCTAGAGCCACAATAGAGGCACAACTTGTAGGTCAGGCTAGTAGATTCACGACTTGGTGTTATATGCAAACGGAATGAATTGCACCCAGGTCTATAGTAATTAGTACTCCTACTGGCAGGACGTTATACTCATTATTATTAATTGCTGACAAACGATACAAAAATAATAAAATAATAAAACCTTGCGACGTTGACGGCAAATTTAAACGCGATATGTACAACACTGTACTGTAGAAAGCCCTCCATTTTAATAACTACTTGCACTTGTTATTTTGGGACATGCACATGACAGAATCTCAGTTTTATGATCGATCAGTTTTTTACGGCCGGGATGGGCTCATGTTTTGTTGTTCATTTTGTACTTTAATATAATGAACAAATAACAAAATAAAAACACTGAACCACCCCCCCCCCCCACACACACACACACACACACACACCCTCAAATGTAGTGATAGGAATCATTCTTTTTTGTTCTTGGAAAAAAGACATTCTGTTCTCAAAACATAATACAATACACTGCATAGTTAATTTTCCCATTTTCCATTTTCAGTAATTTAAAGTATATCTGGTAATTTGCTAACCAAAATCATCCATTATACCATATGTATAGAGCTCTTTAGACAGGAATCCTATAAGAAGTATGTATCTGGTAATTTGCTAACCAAAATCCATTATACCATATGTATAGAGCTCTTTAGACAGGAATCCTACAAGAAGTATGATTTTCTGTTCACGGACATACAAAGTATTCATGGTTTAGTAACCAAAAGGTTCTAGGATATCTTTCAGATTGATAATTTTGTCATCCAACAATTATTGTGAGTAGGAATGAAAACCTAAGACTTTGCTATGGATTATTTCCTTTTACGTCTCTTCGGGAATACTGTGTGTCACTCACTCAGTCAGTCCGTCACTATTGAATGTTTTCGATCAGGGCTGACCCTCTTCACACAGCTATGAACAACTTTACGGTTCATAGTTGTGAGATCTTTTAGTCGACTGTCACCTATCGCTTCCTTGGAATTCCTTGATGTACGCAAACAACCTTATTCTTGAATGTCATCCTATTTTCCCCCATCTATCACATTATTGCATTTTCCAGACTGTTTTCTCCCCTGATCACATGCCTAATGTTGTCTGGCCTGTTTCTCTACCAACACTTCAAGACGGCAGACTGTTTTTGTTCTTCTTCCTTTTTTGTTTTATGTCATGCAGATTTCAATAAAGGACATTTTAGCTAGTCATGCCACTCCATCAACACCCATAGCATGAATGAAAAAAAACTATTTAAAATCACGCTTTCTGCCCATACAACTTTTACTTACATTTACGTACAATAAGATCGGAAAACACAAATTTTAGACTAATCTTGTTTTGTTTCCTCATTCAAAATTGAATTCAATATAATAACTTCCATTTCTCATATGGACTTTCTATTACCTTCACCCAAAAGAGTCAATCATACAATTTGCATGCAAAAAAGGTACACAACTAAAGACTAAAATAGTTTTATCCATACGAAAAAAGATGAGTGTAAATGACATTAAAATATGGCGAAAATTACATAAACATCTAAATACTGAAGGGGATTATGATTCAGAATGTATAATGCTTATAGCGTCTGGTAAAATGGATTCTTAAATATTCTTTCCGGAGAGTGACATTCTGTAGTGCCTGGTCGATAGAGGCAATGACTCGAACTGAGAATGTAGAGGGTTGCAGATGTCAATGGTCACTTATGATGTTTCCTTTTTAATCTGAAGGAGGTATAGGTGAATGTTACTGGGAAGATAATGGCAGTGACTACCGTGGCGACATACGACATAATGCGGAAGGCAAACCATGTAGTCTTTGGCCGACAGATACAAAGGGACCGTGGACACATGTTTTTGGTTTGATTGATAATTTCTGCCGTGGTTTGAAGTTAGATGATCTAAACCTATCTGGTGTATACTGTGTTGATGACGAATACTTAGTGGAGTGTAACATCGGACCAAAGGGTACCTGTGGTGAGTTGTTGGTGGTGCAAAATCACCAAACTGATGAACATATGTTACAACCCTTGCAATAGTTGTGTCTGTGGAAGTTAGTCAATATTGCCATATAATAAACAAACTGATAAGAACATAGACATGCATGAGAGACCCAGACTGCTGTTTTTTGTATCAATGTATATCATTTGACAATGTGATACAGACACTTTGGCACCTTCAAAGTCAGTATAAATTGTCCTCCGCTGATATCAACTACGTCCTGATCAGTAGCCTATTTAGACAATTGTTGTAAGGGTTGTATCAGTTTGCTCCTGGATATGTTGAGTAGATGTAAGCTTTCCAAACATATTTAAAGTGCCTCACCTTATAAAATTAGGATCACAGAGTTGTGAAACTGTTATGCCAATCTGCTACTGACATAAATGGGCGAAGCGGCCTCGTATAACTTTCTCAAATTTCATATACCATTACTGTCACTGTAAACACTTAGGATAATATTGTTCATAAAGTAACCTCACTTAACACAACGGGATTACTGGATACAATTGTGGATTAATCCTTGCCCTAGGACATGGGTCATTCTTAACGATAACAGCAACAGAGCTGAAACCAGTGACTTGCATATTCCAGACCAACAACTTTCACAGGATTGCAGAAGTGGCTTAAATCATTAAATGTTGTGCATCGTTATTCCACCATAACATATGATTTTTGAATACATTTAGGGAATCTTTAATGGGTATTGAGAATTGCGTTTTGTGATCAACACTTTACACTTGAAATCAAGCTTAGTGGTAGCCTTTGAACAGTGAGCACATTGTTCATTGTAATCATAATTAGTGTATGAATTGAAGAGAAAGTAGGGGATGTATAAAAGGTTGACATCATATCTTTAGGAGCAAAAAGGAGAGATATCCACAGTTGAAAGAAATAAGGGAGCCTTCAATATTTACATGTGAGAGAATTAGTGGAATAAGGTGGGAGGGGCGGTACTTTTTACATATCGACACTCGAGCAGAGTCTTATTTTATAAAATGGGATTAGTGAAGGGTCACACTTTTAAGGGAATATTATAATTTAGAAATACGTTTGTCTGTTTGTCTGTCTGTGTCTTCGTTTTCTCAAAACTGGCTGGCTCATTTCATACGAAATTTGATGTACATGTTGTTTAGGGTAATGGCTTTAGGGTAGTGGTTTTTGGTAATTTTTAAGTTATATCTTATAAGAAGGCATACTTAAAAATCAAAATAATTTAGTATATACATTGATTATAATAATGTGCATGTGTCATGTAAAAGTTGATAATATGCGGTTATTACCTGATTTCACCTCTGCTTTCATCGTTTACCATGAATGTAGTTTCCGTAATGTGACATGAGTTGTTAGACGAGTGTCACATTATGGAAACTACATGAACAATGATACAATGAATGAAAAGGTGATATCAGGTAATAACTGATTTATCATATGCCTATGACCAAGTTCTTAATCCTGGTCTTGGTAGTGAGTTGACCAATGTTTGGCGTGGTGGGTAAGAAAAAATAACCAGAGTCACACAGTACACTCAAAACACTACATTCTTCATTGCCAAATGTGGTACACTAAAAGTTACAAGCCAAGGATAATGAGTATACCAACCCCTAATTGATATTATTGTACTTGCTCATGAATAGTACTACAATGGAATAGGCAGGGCACATGACACATCAAGAATTCAAGGACAAATTAAGAAAATTTCTCAGTGCACAGCTTGCTATGCAGTGCCATGGGCTCTGTGTCACAATACTCTACTATCAGGTGATATCCACATGCACATGCACAGGTTGCGCGCTGACTTATAAATCTTATTGCTGTAACTCTTAGTTTAAATAAGTTATTTGCATAATTTATTATTTTCAGTGATTAGGCTATTTCTTAAAATGCGTACTTCAAATCCAATATAATTTTGAACATACTTCAAACAGAAGTAATCTCAAATGTTCTGTAAAGCTTGTGATGTAGCTTATAGTTTCAATGAATCATACGAATAAATAATGATTTTCAGTTATTAGAACATATCTTAAAAATATATTCTTTAAATTCAGTTAAATTTGGTACATACTTCAGACACGACTAATTGCATATTTTCCGTTGCACTTCAATAATTATTGTGTGCAAGAATGAAACTGTAAACATGTTGTCCTTACGAAAGACATTCAGTTTAAATCTTGTAATTTGACTCACTGCATTGTTCAACTTTGCATTATTTTGTAGGGTTTACCATTCAATTAGTGACATCTGTTCCAAAAATTGTTGCCATAAAGTTTGGGTAAAATACGGGGATAATGTTTAGGCGATGTTGATCTCGGTCCCGTAAGTGTTGGGAATATGGCAATCTAATCAGTGGGAATGTGTGGCCTATAAATCAGCCAATAAGTTTTAAACACATGTATTGATCAGTATAGTGCCTTCACACGCATTACCATGGTGGCAGTAGTTTGGAGTGAATGCCTTTAAACGTTTGAAAATGCTGGCAGGGGTTGGATTAAGTTCTTACAAGTGATTCTAGGACATTAAACTCCTTAAACAGGGGGGGGGTGGATGTGGTCATGTCTTAGAAAAAGAATGTTGAAGGGAGAGGTTCACATTTTAGCACATCAGAATCGGGGGAGGTTAATATTTGTTATGTAAAAACCCGGGTCTGATTTTCGCCACCACTCCCCCTTGAAATCACTGAAGGCTCTCTAATATATGATAAACATACACAAAAATGCCGTCATGCAACTGATAATTGTTTCATTTAGTTTTCTATGGCTAACAGCATTCAAATGTCCGTATAGCTTAGTTTTGCAGGGAAATGGCGACTACGGCGGTAACATGTATAATTACATCTTAAAACATTCCTGACCTAGGATCAACACGTCATGATTCCACGATTTCATGTTAAAGAGAGTAATGCCTTCATCTGTTTGCAGATTTCCCAGCTACTGATATTTGTACTTATCAAACATGCCAAAACGATGGCACATGTTTAACAGTTTTCGATAGTTTTGTCTGCATTTGCCCGATTGGTTTCGGTGGTTCGAAATGTGAAAGGGGTATGTATTATTTTCTAATATTTCAAGGCTGAGCTTTGCTCACAGAGACTCTCTCTTTATGTAGACGAATTTTCACATGAACATTTCAACATATATCCCATCCAGGTTTGGGACTACATGATAGGGCTATGTTGCACGCTCCTAATCTTTTCACTGTGTAACTGCCAATGCCGTCGGTCATCCACAGGCTATGTGCAACCGAAATTTGTAATAATTGCCGAAATTTGTAATAAACCGAAATTTGTAATAAAATTGCCGACATTTGTAATAAACTAACGACATTTGT
>NC_135567.1:10829483-10941983 GCF_964340395.1 Glandiceps talaboti | reverse complement strand
AATCTTATTACAATTATCGTTAGTTTTTTACAAATGTTGGCAGTTTTATTACAAATGTCGTTAGTTTATTAGAAATGTTGGCAATTTTATTACAAATGTCGTTAGTTTATTACAAATGTCAATTTTATTACAAATGTCAGTTTATTACAAATCTAGGCAATTCTATTACGATAGTTTATTTCAAATGTCGTTATTAGTTTATTACAAATGTCGGCAATTGCATTGCAAATGTCGTTAGTTTTTTACAAATGTGAGTTTATTACAAATGTCGGCAATTTTATTACAAGTGTTGTTAGTTTATTACAAATGTCATTAGTTTGTTACAAATGTCGGCAATTCTATTACAAGTGTTGTTAGTTTATTACAAATGTCATTAGTTTATTACAAATGTCGGCAATTCTTTTACAAGTGTTGTTAGTTTATTACAAATGTCGGCAATTTTATTACATATGTCATTAGTTTATTACAAATATCAGCAATCTTATTACAATTATCGTTAGTTTTTTACAAATGTTGGCAGTTTTATTACAAATGTCGTTAGTTTATTAGAAATGTTGGCAATTTTATTACAAATGTCATTAGTTTATTACAAATGTCGGCAATTTTAGTACAAATGTCGTCAGTTTATTACAAATGTCGGCAATTTTATTACAAATGTTGTTAGTTTATTACAAATGTCGACAATCTTGTAACAAATGTCGTCAGTTTATTAGAAATGTCGGCAATTTTATTACAAGTTTTCAATAACTTTATTACAAGTGTACTCGTAATGAGTACAAGTCTCTGTAAATATACAAAAAAAAGTTATAATGTTATATATAGTGACCACAACAACATTTTGCTGTGCTATTATAAAGCATTCAACAAGTTCAAACTTGAAATATACAAAATAATGTTTTAATTGAAATGGAGATAAGATTTCATTATTTTAGAGAAAGGGATTGGGGAGACGTTATTCTCTCCTCTTTTCTGTCTTTCAGCTAAATCAGAACTCATGAACTCATTCCCGGCTCTACTGGTCAACTATCCCTGAAATCCCTTCCATATCAGATTTAAAATTATGAACTACTGCCTATAGTGCACAGCTCACTAAACCATGAACATCCTCGAAAACGCCACTAAATTGAGTTAAGCTCCAGATTCAATGTAGTATGGATGGATATTTTTCAAATTAAGGGATACATCATGTATAACACATATTGCCCTTAGTTTAAATATAATGATACCTTAACCATAACAAAGCGTTCATGCCGCGTACAGATTATTGACATAGCTTATGGTGCTACTGGGTAATTTGTTATTTAGCGCTATCTATGCATACTTCAAAACTTGCAAGATTTATTATGTACATCAACCAGAACACGACTTATACCACAGTAAGCACACATACACTATAAAGCCTGTAGGTATAATGTTTAGATTCAATTAGTAATTTACATAATTAATTATATTCGGTAATTAGGCTATATATTAAGAATGGAAGCTTCAGATGTCATACCATTGGTACATATATCAAACATAACAATGTGCACAAGGATTATCAATTTCGTTGACATAGTTTTTACTTTTATTGAGTAATTTAATCAATTACTGATCTTAAATAAATAAGCTATATATTTTTTAAAGTCACACTTTAAATTCCATAGAATTTGGCAAATACATCAACCATATTATGACAAGCAAGCCTGTTGGCTTAATTTATTAGTTTTAATGAACCATTTGCATAATTAATTGATTTCGTTAATTAGGCTGTATTTTATGAATGTAAGATTCAAATTTCATATAAATTGGTGTATTTATTAATGATAACAAAGTGCACGAGTTGTTATAGTTTCATATCATTAATTTAACTCTAACTAAGAATTTTGCATTCCAACAATGTATGTTGGGAGAAAATATGTGGTTTTTGCCCTTACGTGAGGCATTCATTATAAATGTGGTTGTTATTCTGCTTATTGTTTCGTTCGATACATTGTTTATTTTCATTTCTACTGACTCGCCAATAATGTATGTTGATTATGTAACATGATATTTTTACCTTGATCTTCATATACCTTTCAGTTATCCTATTTTTGATAAAAGGAAGATTTGAGTCACACACTGAAGCATATCAGGCATGCAATTACCACGGAGGTACATTAGCGACGGGCGGGGAACTGTATGATTTTATCTCCCTAATACGCTACGAAAAAGAGGGATATCATTTTTTCTGGATAGAAAATGGAATTGCCATGGTAGGAAGGAATAGAGTATTTATTGATTTTGAAGGAGTTAGAAATGTCATTCGATTCGAAATAAACAGTCTTGAATCTTCTTACTCTAAACGTCCTGTGGGTGCTTTTTGTACAGCATCAAAGGGTAAGTTTTCGACATTTATTTTATTTCTTGCATATATTAATTATAAGTTGCAATGATGTCAACATTTTTAGCAAAATGATAAAGTTGTCATCTACCAAATATAACAATTACCTAATTCGTAAAATAATATAAATTAAAAAGTTCTGGCGATTGCTTCATATAATTCTCTATCTAAACAGTGGGAACGTACGGTAGCTAAATTTCCGTTGTTTCTGGGAGTGGATTCGCACGATACCGTTGCTAGGGAGGCGTGTGCACTTGTGGGTCGCGCTTGTGGGTCAAACATGTCGGATGTCGAGCTGATGATGGTAAGTACAATCGCCTACTTTTCTGATGTTTTCACGTTTATTGGTATTTAATCGTGGTGTTCTTCACTAGATTGCAGGTAACTTACTGCTGCAACAACTGCAACGTCAAAATTGGCATATGATGTATGTTTTGACGGAATGTCACATACATTGTGCAGAGAGTTGCTGGCAACAGTAAGGCCCTGAATTATATTTTCGATTGTAAGGATTACTTACGAGGTTATCTATTTCGTCTTATGTTTACATAGACCATGTTGGTAAAATAATAACAAAAATTTGCAGGAAAATCAATTAGCACTATATTTCAAATGCTTTCCGTGATGCCTTCTGTATGGACAGTCTTGAGACTATTGGTCTCCACATAATAATCGGGTAAACGTAAACATAAATTGAATTTTTTCTTTACAGTTGTCTATATATCATTGCGTATCCATGACAACCATACGTCTGCCCTTGTCTGTTGTTTATTGTTAAATCGTGGCGGTTTTCAATTGTTGAAAGGCGTAGCTTTCTTTTTCTTCTTTACTAATGTAGTCGTATGCCTTCCTTTGTCTTCTTGTACCCAGGACATCGCTTTCTACGGCCGATAGAAAGGCTTCCAGTTTAGTGCTTTAGTCTGATTAGAGGCGATCACATGTCCTGGTTTAGTGTGGTGTTGTTGTCCTGTTTGTCATGGAACATAAATGTAGTCTACATTTCCGTGTAAAACTTTCCTGTCTACGTCTGCTTCCTGTTCTCTATTTGTTGATTTTGTCTGGTCTGGAACGAAAGTTAATTTGGGCGGGTGTAAGTTGACTGAATGAAACATTTGTCACCGTGACAGTTGAGATGCCGAGGATGGGTGTAGACGACTTTTGTTTTGGTCTTGTAGTTTGCCTGTTGTCACGCCTGTTCTTGAAGCGTCTAGCCAGTATCTTAAAACAGTTTTGTGTAGGCCTTTGGTTTAAATGTATTGTTCTGCTGTTTACATCGTGGGTTTCTAATTGTGACTGTGAACGAGGATAGTTTATCGAATGTATGGTGGAGGATGATCAAAGTAATTCTTTTTTCGAATTTGGCAATTCTTATTCGTAATTCTCTCTTTGTTTCTTCGATATACTTTTGATGGCATTTGGAGCATATCTTAATAACAAACCTAGTAAAACTAAACATGGGTGTTGTAAACCATGCAACCAATGTTAAGTTTGTCCACAGTATGATGAAAACCATCGCTAGCCAAATCACCAATAAATGACTGATTAATCTTAGCCACTGGTCAGCCAACTCACCTGCAACACTCGCAATCTCTCTTATGCAATTACAAGTACCAAATACCATTAAGAGAATAAAAGAGAGAATTGTGAGTACGAATAAACGAACATTAATTAACACCCTCTTTCTATACACTATCAAAGCCCCACAAAGACAATTTAGTCACACACCATTTCAAACAATCAGAGCTCAATATCTATCACTTTTATTTCACTGATTTGTGCAAAGTCTTCTCACGATTTAACAAAACAAAGAAAAAAAGAAAACTCCAAATCAACGAAAATCTTGGTACCACAGGGAATGTACAAAAAGAGAATTGGTAATTTCAATTTATTACCCCCACCACCACCCCTGTTATGCCTGTTCCAGTGATTTGCCACCTTTTGATCACGTTATTTTCCCCACCTGTTGATGACTTGTCAATTTTTTCTCAGTAGCTACAATATTCATTTTGGACATACACCATTCTTTTGATTCGGTCATATATAGTCACCTAGAGCCTTTTCTGCTACATCCTTTCATTTTTTAATTTCTATCATGGAATCCCTCTTTTTTATCGACACATCTTTTTACATTTTATTGTAATATTTGTTACCAGTATTTGTAACTTTTGAGTTTCCACTGCCTGGTTCATTCCATCACCTCATTACTTTTTCATTGTTTTATCTTTCTTTGTTACACAGTTTCCATAGCTTTTATTTATTGTTTTCATAGCTACTACTTTGATTATACGTAGATTTCCCAGATGCGGATATCATCTGTGTTGGATCAATAAAGTTGTTAAATAAAATCCGTTTTCGAACCCAACTCTTGCTTCATCGTCTAACTGAAGTGTTTAAATGATCGTTCAATTTCATCAGATTTCTGTGTATTTTTTCATGATTATTTCGAAATACAAGCTGGTAGTATCGTTTAGGTTCTTGAAAGTTTTAGAAAATACTTAATATGTTAATAAAACCAGATGGTCGGCCGCGAGTGTAACTACAATATTACTTAGCTTGGTACCGGTAAGTGTAGCCACAGACAATTGGTGTAGTATACACATAACAGGTAGCCTAGAGTCACATCGGTGTTACCGTCACGAAATGCACGTACCTGTACAGTATTGTTATGAATTTAAGCTCGTACAAAATATCATTTTATTATGGATATGTTCGTCAAAATGTTCCTGTTTTTAATGTTGTATCGGTTTTGAGACCATACACGATGACATCATCGTCAAAGATCGGCCATCATGTTTGTGTGTTTGTTTGTTTGTCTGTTTGTTTGTTTATTTATTGTAGAATCGCACGCTCTTGTCCAATAAGAAGGTTGTTTTCTTATGATGAACATTTTTTGTGTTTTGTTTGCAGGATTGTTTTCACAATTGCTACAACTGAACTGAGTATCTTGAAACAGAAGAAGAGGATATTTTCTTAATTTAATAGTAATCAATGTTTTATATCATCAAAACAAAAAGTCTAAATGCGGTCTATTGTGAAATTAGTGAAAATAATTTATGACTGACAGAGCATAGATGATCGATAAATAAATTACGATACGGCTGAAATGGTGTAGGCTTGGTGTTTAGTTCATGGGACAAAACATTTTTACACACACTCCGACAACTTTAAATGCAAATTAATCAACAACAGACGTGCCACACTCAGTTTGACATCGGACATTAGCATGCCACATAAGTTTTATAGACTCACAATTGATAGTGAGTAAACTAATAAATAGATCACTGACACTGTATGCATTCTCACTTTATTGTGTATTTAATTAGAGTCACTAAGTACTTGAAATCACTGACAATGTCCTATTTCACGAGTACGGTTGGTAGAAACTAGGCTTACACTCTACCTAGATAAAACAAATGTCCCATGATTTGAAAAAAATAAATACATGTAAATGTGCAGGAAAAAACTCCAGTTGTACATTTACACTTGCACGTACCTACACAATCGTCAAAAAACTACATATTCAAGTAACCAGCTTTTCGATAAAAGGCATGGCAAGCATGAGCGGCAATATCCATAACTGATCAAAGAACAGCATACTCTTTATTCTGCTCAGCAATCTCCTTATAAGCTTGAATTTTTATGATTGTTTTCAAAAGGCATATTCTGAGAGTATGTTTGGGTGAAATATATTGAATTCCCATGTGATATAAAAATTGTGCCAAGAGTTCTCCTCCCCAATATTTGTGTATCCGACAATTGTCTAACGACAACGACATCTCCAGCCATTAGTGAAGGCATTCCATCGGTCATTACCGAATTTGCTGCTTCGTTGAAAAAGTTCAAATATAAATCTGTATCTGAAATACCATTTACAACATTTGCGTGACAAACTCTGTGTGCCCAATAGCTTTTGGAGTAAAATCCATTCACATCTAGTGAATAGTGACCCGGAAAAATACATGGAAAACAATAGAGTTCGTCAAGTGATCGTTGATGCTTACACAGCAATTCTCCGTCGTTACGATAGTGGTAAAATGCCAAGTGCTCTAAACATGGACAGTCGTAAATCGCAGTTCATAATATAATCTATGACGACCAAATATGAAGCCAAACAGAGAACCACCAACACCATAAATCCTGTAAAAAGGACAATTTGAACAGCTAGGTATAAAATTTTCCGCATCAGCGACCACGTTCATGACGTCAACTGATCCTTCGTCAGTTATGAATACTCGGATGGGCGAATCTCTAAATTTTCCAACTAACACAATTACGAGAACCGACAAAGTAACTTCACAAGTATAACAGATTGTCAATCCTAGTCGCCATACATGTACCATCCATATTATCCTGTATCATCGCCCTGCACTGATATGTTTTACCAACTGGAGTCGTTCCAGGGTAATCGCGGTCACCCAACGACATCTAGTATTTATACCCTTTCACTTCAATGTCGACTTGAAGTACTTGTTCGTTTACACCACCCTTTCCTCCGATGTCAGAAAACTCATCAACAGACAATTTACAATTACTCTGTATCCAATTGTCGGACATTCATCGAGATTAGTCATTCATTTGGTGTCTACTTCGTTATGTGATTTGTAAATGACTTTTCCCGTACGTATACTAAACCACAGACAAGTTGTTCTGTGAATAAACGTTGTTTCGTTAACTTGTATGGTTGTGTATTTCGCAAGTTACGTTTCTACTTCGTTTTTTTCTTATGTCGACGATTGTATATACCGTTTAGTTGGTTTGCTTAAATACTTGTACTACTATGGTATTGTTTCTACGACGTACTGCTGTGATCATCACGTGCCCCATTCTGAACTCGTTGTAACCTATCAAACAAGTATTGAGACATTCTAAACATTATGGTATTCGTATAATCTAGATGTGAAGTGATTAGAGAATGAACTAATGTTTCAGTTGCGCTTTGATTTAAACATTTACGGATCTGACGAATATAGTGTAAGTTGTGGTTCACTTTCTTGCAGATTTGATTGACATGGCGATCCATTGATAGATTAGAGTCTAGCCATCCACCCAAATTACGTACATTGTCTACTACTTGTATTTGATCATTTCCGACTACAATATGTTCAATTGTAGACTTTGCTAATTGTTGAGGTGTTCCTAAGATCATGACTTCTGTTTTGCTATCGTTTAACTTGAGTCGATGTGTTGTCACCCAGGTCTGAATATCCCGTATACACCTGTCTAAACACATTGTTACTTTGGTTTGATCACTTATCCGGGGCTTGAACATATTTACGAGTTGTGTGTCATCTGCGTAACCATGAGAAGTTCACATATGTTCTTTGGTTGTGTATTCATTAATTTTTTTTGTTTTCATTCAAACATATTTTTTTTGTGTGACTTTGTTGAGACATGTACAGTTATGGAGCTTCCAAAGAGCCAGCTCCACATAATTGTTAGATATACACGCGCTGCTAGTATTCATTAAAAAAGTAAAACACTTCATGGTCTTCCGTGTGAAACGGAGCCACTAATAAGTTTTAATACCCTAAAGGATTTTGGAAAGTATATTTTACCATTTATATAAATTATAGATAGTTATATAAACTATAGATATATATATAAACTATAGATAGATAGATATGGAAACTATAGATGGATATAGAAACTATACATAAATATAGAAACTATGACGATGATGATAGTAGCATTAAAGGATACAATCCTCCTCTACCTAGCATATGACAGTTTGAGGTTACACATATAGAAACTATAATGAGGAGACAATATTCCCATTAAAGCATACGATCATATACATGATCAAGTGCTCCAAATATCACCTAGCATATGGAAGTTTGAGGTTAGGCCAAATAAAATAAATAGTGTGTTTCCTATAATCCGACTGATCGTACATTACCGACTCAACTTTTTTTGTGTGTGCAAGAAGGTAAAATGATAACAGTCCACTAATTCTATTTCCGTGCATGCCTTCATACCTTTACCCCACCTGTCGTCACCTTTTCAAATATAATATTCCAGGGAGAAACCATATTTTTTTTAGACTTTTGCAGTGCAGTCTGCATTACGTTTTTGTCTATTTAACTTGTAATTGTATGTCTTCATTTACTAAATTTACATCCCTCAAACTCTCACGGAACTATTGTGATCGTTGAAATTCCTACCTTCCCTACCTAAGTCATGTTGTCGGAAACAACATATTTATTTTTTATTTCATTTTGCCCTATGCAAAGAATTGTAAATGTACTAAGAACTTACATGCAGAACAAGATCAGAGCCATTGCAAGCCACCGCGAGATCTCAGGTGTCCAGACGAGTCATCATACATTTAATTTACAGTGTTCCTGTGCCTTAATAAAAAAACACTAGTATTTTAAATAACGACTTACCTAAGGGGGTGATTCACTTCCATTTTGGCAATTGCAGTGCAGCTTCCTCCACTCTGGCTAATATTGCTAGGGATGGATTCACTGTGAGAATACTCATCTTCCTCCCTGCAAATAAATAGAATCAACCAATTCTCACTAGATGTTCAAATTTATAACTTGATGTCATAAATCAAATGATATTTTCATTAATATAATAATCGTACCCCTGTTACGTACCGTAATCTCAGTTACCCCGACTCTTGTCGTTGGGGGCACTCACTTTATAATGAAATGAACATGTTTGCGCTAACATGTATAGTAAGATGATTTCCAAAATAACGCAAGGCACACTTATATAAGTATGTACCTGTTTTTTCAATAAATAATTATCATTTACCTCCACTAACACACATTGTACGCATCAGTTTGACTGCTTTGTCATGACTATACATGTTTAGTATTTTGTAAGATAGCTTGTCCTGAAAACAATTGTCCTCAAGGCGCCCTCATGTTTCAAATTCACGGACGTAAGCGTCATTCACGTAATTTACATATAATCATGTTTAAAAAATAGACATTACAAGTTTTCCTATAAAGTGATTTGCAAAATTTTAGGTAGTCGACTTAGCAGTGTACTTATTTTGCAATGCATTTGGTCAACTTTTTTAGCTCCGTTGTCAGCGAAAGCTGAAAGCGTAGCTTTAGTTATAGGTTGTATAGAGTATAGAGTGTATAGGTGAATCATAGGTGTCCGTCAAACTTTTATATTTTCACTATCTTCTTTGAAGTAACAGCCAGAATACTTCGATATCTGGTGTGCATGTTCCCTGGGGGGAGGCTATTCAGATTTGTTCATGCCAAGTTGATCTGTGCCATTTTTCAATTTTTTATGATTTTTTTTCAAAAAATGACATTTTATCAACTCCTCATAAACTTCAAGTCAGATTGCTTTGATATGTGGTGTGTTGATGCACAGGGGGTAGCTTACTTAGATTTGTTAATTTCAAGTCAGCACGTCTTCTCTTCTATTTTTTATGATTTTTTTTTTTTTGTAATTTGAAAAAAAAATGAATATGTTAATGAGCATTATGACCGACGCCATATTGGAAATCAGTCCGCGAGACTTTAGGTAAAGTGCAACTTTTCAAAAGACACTATTGACGTCAAACAAGCAATATAATATATGCCATAGTCTTAATTCTACGCATTGTGCGCCCAAATGACAAATATTTGTTCGAAAAAGGGTTGTATACTTCAATCCAAATTCTCTACCCCTCCTACAGAATGGTTTATTCCAGTATATGCACCTCACGATCAAGTGAGAGGTTACTAAAATGCCCATTGCAGGTAGTTTGATGGGATAGTGTCTTTTCGATAGGTATATTAGGGAGCTCAGAATTCAAACCACCGGTTATGTGAATTCCCGGTCATAGTAAAATTCATTTGATTTTTAATTTGCTATTTTGACCAACTCTGTTTGTCTATTCGCGATAAAATTACGATTAGTTTGGAAACGGGGTAGATTTTCTATGATTCCGTGTCACAAAAGCTTATCATGTGTTGTGTAGTTTTCGAAAAGCACACCCGGTGGGAAAGTCGCCCAACAGGCGATCTCGCGCCATTGCTGTACTATGTGGCACTTTATTCTGGCGGGGTGTCTCTTGAAAACGGGAATAGCGAAGGGTGAGCCAATCAAGTGAGACCTTTCTAATGTAGCTAATATTATAGCCAATAAAATTAGTTGTGCGATGATATGTGTATAATAAAGGTAAGGCTGGCCTAGCGCCTCTACACTGTAACAAGTAAATTAGTAAAGTTGAAATCTTTGTCGCACGATTTCGTATTTATGTACGGATGCGTAGTCTTTCTAAACAGTAATTTTTAGATCAGTTAGTATTTAAACTACGTTTCTGAGTTAATTATTCGGTAGGTTATTGACGAGCTCCCTTTGTAAAAACGCTATACAAATTGGATGTCAGCACAGCATTCGCCCGGGCTCGGCCACGTTCAGCGGAATTAAGTGAAGCTCAATCATAATGGTGGCTGTCAAAATCGAAGACGCAATTTGACCGTATTGTTATTTCAGTGAGTTTATTCAGCAAGAAAACAACGTGTTCTATGTTTTTGTACTTCCTACATGATGTGATGATCGTCTTTTTTACCGGTACAACTTACAGCCTACAATGAAACTGCTAACTTTGATGGTAACACTGACACGATTCCGTGTTCCGTGTTCATGTTTTTGGGCACATTTCTAAATACACGAAACCAGTTATTGAATGTGTAGTGGATATTGATATTCAGTTTGAAAAATTAAAATCCTGAACTTTATTTTGCGAACGGTTTTGTCATTTGTTAGTAATTATAGGGCCGACTGTATCACGTTTAACGTTTATGTCAACCCGGAAATACATAGACACGAAAATAGACGAAGTGACTTGTACATGTAATTAGTAACAAAATTTTGCTGTAACTGCTGATAACCTTCAAATTTATTTATTTTTATGTTGTAAATACATTCTAATATGCACTAAGGACAACACTATAAAGACTTGCTCTATGTAAGGTAATTTTTTGTCTTTTAAAAAATTATGCAATAGTTAGATCAATGTGTACCAGAAATGTTATGTAGTATTTAAGCTAGAAATAAGACCACATAATATCTTATTACCCCCCCCCTCCCCAATTAAGACTAACTACTCACAGAAAGCAACAAAAAAGAGAAGAAGCTCCAAAACATAAACAAGAGAATAAAATTACAGTAAGGAGTTGATGATGCACAAACAACTACAAAGAAATAGACAGTTCAATTACAACACAGGGTTTGAAATAAATATGGGGTTTGGAAAAGTGAATTAGAAGTAGAGCAAAACCTAAGAGAGATGAAGAGCCTAAGTGAACAAGCGAAAGCACTTAAAGATAGGACCACCACATTTTTTGCAGGGCTACTACGTTATCAATTTTCCTAGTCCTGTGGGATAGTGACTTTTTTACTCTAGTGTCGAACCCTGAATTGGCTGAGAATGACTCTCTTTCGGGTACTTGGGATTGTCGCCGTACGGAAACTAAGATGGCGATTAATACATTTCTTCCATATATATATCTACTACAACTAGTACAAGTTGAATGTTGTTGACTTGGTAAATTTGTTAGAAAATTGAAATTGAAATTGCCTCAAAATTGTTTTAGATCCCTAGTTTATTTCATTCATCATTAAAATTCTCCAGGGTTAAAGCTGTAAGACACTGGAATTATTTATAGCCAACCTCAAAATCCTCTTTTTTTTCTTTTTCTTGTGTGCATTTCCCAGTCATTTTTTCAGAGCTTTTGTGCAATTTTTCATAACAGTAGATTTTTGTTATAAAATACATTACCAACTTCTGTGTAAAATGTGTTTATAGTGAGACATCATTTGAAACCACTAATCACTTTATTGCATCGCTAAAACAAAACTGTATAGTGAAGAGCTGAAGAACTGAACCACTTCTACATGTCACCAAAATAAAAATAATAAAAAAAAAAACAAACAAAAAAAAAAACAGCGGAGCTATTCTGACCGATAGGTCGCTTGTTTTGTGATAATTCTAATTAAAAGAAATTGAATTGTGACATGCAATGTTTGACAATTGGTTGATAAATTATATTATTATTTGTTCTGCACATATAACAGCGACAAAGCGAACACACTTGCCAAAACCGTACATTTTTGTAAGCTTTGAAATGGTTGGAACATTTCCGACCACAATGTATCCTCAGGTATTAACAAGAACTATCTCTAGAGGTCGACATATTCACTGTTCTATGACGATCTCGTATGGCCACAACCACATTTAGTGTTAACATTTTCGCCATAAAGTAAGCTGTGCAGGACAAGAATACTGCAACTTTTGCATAGCTTACATCTATAAATAACCTAATCATTGTCAAAAATTCAGAGGGATGCAGTTGTGGGTATTACTATCAAGTACGCAAAAAAAGAGAAAACATTGTTGTGTTCAACGACCGTGGTTTGGTATGATTGTCCCTATTTCACTGTAAAATATTCAATCCCAAGGTGTCCATTTTGTATACTTGACAATATCGATGCATGGAGTGGTTTAATATGATATCAAAAGGAATTCACTTCTTTCAAGAAATTGCTAGAAGTGTTTTAAATGTATGTTGATCACTCACGTTGTGCATGGTGAGACTGTGGGATGTGCAACCGTATGTACGTTCCCACTGCAAATATCACTTTATTTAAAGGTGATGGCAAATGAACAAACGGAAGTTCAACTGAGCAGGCGGACAGACAGACAGATGGACGGACGAACGGATGGATAGATATACGAATGAATGGACGGACGGACGGACGGACGGACGGACAGACGGAGTGATCGACAGACAGACAGACAGACAGACAGACAGACAGACAGACAGACAGACAGACAGACAGACAGACAGACAGACAGACAGACAGACAGACAAGTGGATGGTTGGGTGGGTTGATGGACGGGTAGATAGTTTAATGAATGGATGGAGGGAGGGACAGGCAGACAGACACACACAGACAATTCTTCTAATAGCTAGCCTAATGGAAGCTACAACTTCAGACATCAGACCGTATACAAATGGACGTTGCTACAAAGAGGGATAGTAAACAAATGAATTACCGTGCCTTAGGCAACCCAGTTGTATAATTCGGACCCAGTTGTATAATTCGGGACCTGGTAGGATAGAAGTTGCTATGAAAATGCTTTAATACTATGCACTACTTATAAAGGCTGCAATGGATTGTTTGCTGCCCAGGGAGATGAAGTATAAATGGCCATTGTGCTGCTATAGATCTGAGCCAGGGGTAATAATTGTAAAGCTCTTTGAGCACCCACACGAGATGGGAAAATGCAATACAAGAACTAGTATTATTTATGTAATAGTTTACATCCACAAACAAATTTCCAGTTCCCCTGGCATTTCATGTACACATAAAAAGGCCATAAAATTGTTCTTATTGTGTATATTTCCCTTTTTGCAACAGTTTGTGTTCGTCCACAGTCTTGTGTTCTTTTTCCCTAGTGATTTCTGTCACTCCTGGTCAAATCATGCTGTATATATATCAGCATCATCATCATCAACAATGTTAACTCGAAATATGTTTTTGCTTTGCTTCATTGCTAACAGGTGTACAAAAAAGATATGGTTTGAAGGAGGCATACATGCCTGTATTTGCTACATCCCAAAGATGGGTTTTCTCTAATGATATTTTACCAGCTTTTTATTTCGAGAAACTAAGTCAAATTATCCACTGGGAGTCCCATCTCCAGGAACCTAAGTACGTTCATGTGTTTAAATTAACGAAACATTACAAGGTTCTTACAATTCTGCTTAAGTTTCCGTTGACTGTAGCTGTGGCCAGAGTGGCTACTATGCTAATCTTAGACTGTGAAGTGTGGTTTAAGTATCAATTCAGTATTGATGGAATTCAATGGATTTACGGTTACAACAGTGAGGACGAACATATGGTAAGTGCATCATCCTCGATATACACTTTACCCCATTCATAAATTATGTGGGCCCGATGTACACTCATTTTATTTGTTATGTTTTCATTACTCGACCAACACAATACTAGTAAGTACGCAATCCAGAAAAATAGTCTTAAAAATCGGTACCTTATAAGGCAGGATTTGAATTAAATCTCAACATCTCTATCAATTCCACAATCTTATATCTGGTCTCAAATCAACATTTATCTCTGAAATACGGGACCGCTTATGTTACTTTTAATCAAATAAATGGTTCTTAGTTTCCGTCTGACTTTAACTGTCATTCTAAGGTATCTGACCTAATAAAGATGTTTTATGACTAAAAGAACCACCAACATGTGCAAACAATTACTTTCTTTTCAATTAAAAAATATCCGACCAATCGACATGTCATTTTGAAGGTGGTGTTACGATCAAGACATATTTGGAAGTTTGGTATATTTTACCAAAATTAACATATAATTTACCCTTGGACTACTTAATTACAATCAGGAGCTAACAACAGTGTGATCGTGAGGTAAAGAAATGTGCAACTTCGTGGGCTACCATTGAATTCATTATTCTAGTCTCTAAACGAGCTATGTCATTCCCAGCTTGTCCAGGTTGATTAGCTTTTATCATTATGTAGTCCAGGTTGATTAGCATTACCTTTATGTTGGCTGTTGGGGTAGTGCTGGTGGCTGTGGTAGCAGCAGTGCTAATTGAATGTATGCTTCTGCAATCCTGGGTTGACTATTTGCCAGCAAAATCCGTCTAGAGCGTAAAGTCATATGTTGACAAGCCCAGCATTACGTTCCGGCGATGCTTAATGTTATGTGTTGGTGCCTAAATAGTATATTTGTCCGTAAATCAGCAGAACATGAAACGATTCTCCACTGTAAGTATCTTTCTAGGGTACCAAGATCTAACGAGCTTGTCTCAGTTAGGAATTAGCCACACAAGTATCGTCACTCAGAATTACGTTCTCATACTCTGGCAGAGAGAGACTTTGCACAAGAACAGTTGCGCTGTGAATCAAAATCTAAGAGTAAACTTTGTTTCTCAATGTCCATAACATATAAGTTCTAGATGTCACCTTGTTGTTTTATCAAAACACATAACATTTATTACTTATCAGAGATGAGTACAAGTAGATCACGCTGTTGTTATCTCATATTTGTAATTAAGTAGTCCAAAGGTAAATCATATGCTATTTTGAAAAAAATGCCAAAATTATAAATATGGCATTTCTGGATCGTAACAATACTTTGTGGATACACAAACGCTTGAACAATATTTTAATGACTTTATCTACACGTATGCAATTTCAAGATTATTAGATATTGGATGAAATTAATTATGCATTTTGCTTGTTTAAATTTATACCTACATCAATATATTCTATATGAAATGCACGCTTTGCCATCAATGAATGTACTAAATTATATAACATCTGAATATCACAAACTTCAATATCAAAACAAGTAGAGAATTCGTTGGTGACAACATAACACATGTACCTTATTAGATTGTAACCTCACTCTAAAAAAACGGTATTTTCATAAACCTTTGGTTCTGGAGCGTCGGTTTATTATTTCACATCACGTCGCTTGTTTATAAACACACTGTCACTGAATATTCATGACTCCTGACAACTCATTTCTTTCAGATAGTCATGAACAATCAGTGTGCAACCAATAAATACAGTGTGCAATTAATACATATGGAAGTGAGTTCAATAAGGCCAAATAAATAAATTACCCGACGTCGACTAGTTTTTCATGCCATCTCCCAACTTTTGTTTCACGAATTCGAGAAAAATAATAATAAAATCGCGAAAGTTGTGTGAAGTCTCGCAAGAAATATCGGGTGCGGAAACTGACAACTTAAAATACAATATAAAACTATTATTCCAAACTGTAATGACTGTATATCTGATAGGAAGAAATAGACAACACAGAAACCATTTGGAAAACAGTGGAAAACCAGAACTAGACACTCACACATGAAAAAAAAAATAATAAAATAAAATAAAAATTATACCAACCCCATCTTTTTTTAAATTTAATGTAATCGGAACCACACAATATTTTGTGTACGCCTACACAAGGAAACAAATTAGTGTGAATCTTACAAATAGTCGTGTCTGCTTAGACCCGTCGTGCAATGATATCAAACTTAAACAACAATTTTAATAAAGGTGAAAAGGGGTTCGCCGTTTCTTGGCAACCCATCGAATTTTTAATGATGTAAAATACTGAAACGAATCCCAAAACCAAGATATTATGAATTCAACTGTGTTTCCCAGAATGACATTACCATTTAGGCTTGTTAGTATAGGTTTGAACTATAATAAGTAATTTGCATATTGAGTGATTTAGGGGCTGTTAGAGTTTATCTAAGAATATAAGCTACACATTTCATAGATGGCAGTATACATTAATGATAATGAAATGCATATCTCCTCTATATAAAGATTCGGTGTTATCGCGTATTTTGCATATACCCTATCTATTTCATCTAGCAAATGAAGTAATTAGTTGCTTAAATTCGTGGTGGGTGTAACTCTCTGTACGTCTCTTATTCTGTCTGTCTGTCTGTCTGTCTGTCTGTCTGTCTGTCTCTGTCTCTGTCTCTCTCTCTCTCTGTCTCTCTCTCTCTCTCTCTCTCTCTCTCTCTCTCTCTCTCTCTCTCTCTCTCTCTCTCTCTCTCTCTCTCTCTCTCTCTCTCTCTCTCTCTCTCAATTTTCTCAGGTTTTTCCATTAGGACAGAATACAATATATCCACCTGTCAACGCCTCCTATCTACATATTGAAATGTACATTGGCAATCCAGAGTGTGAATCCGGTTTGTTGGTCAGAGTGGTTGAGTTTGTTGAAGACATTGAAGGTAACATCAAATTAAACCCAATTAGGCAAACTTAAACATGCTGGGATCTCACGCACCACTTACACATGATCTACCACGTTTTCTTAACACTTTAACACTTTTTCGGAATTGATTTTAAGTACATTCATTGTTGGCAAATTTCACATTATACCCCGTATATGATTCCCATTCCACAAGTATAATCATCCAGATAAGCCATGCAGATCTGCGTTGGAAATATTAAGTAAAATATTTTTCGCTATCTAATAACTAGTATAAGCATTTGAATAATTCAGTCCTTGCGCAACTACTCATTGCGCAAATTGAGATAAACTGAAAGATCCATCGTTGTTTATATTACCACTCATAATGTCCTAACCGACTGGTTAATTACTGTGGTACTTAGCTGAGATACCAAACTTCATGGAAACATAAAGCCCATTGACTTCTTAGTCACATAGTTTGCTTTGGCTTCCTTTTTACAAGCGAATGGTGTTCAACAGTTTGTGCTTAACATATAAGGTTTTAAATGATATGGCGCCAGTTTACTTCAACGTTCTTGCTACTGGCCGCACCCGTTAGTCGTCTACTGTGGGTGTACTCAGTTTGCACCAGCCGATTGGTAGTACCGTGTTTTATGGGGATAGATATTTAGGTATTTGTGCTCCGCGGCTGTGGAATTGACCGATCGACGAGATTGATTGAGAGATTCCATTCACCAATCCATTAGTAGTTTATCAGTGTGCATTGAATGCAAGGACCTTGACCTTATGATCGGTCCTCGTATATAATATTTGCTTACAAACATTGAAGTTATCATGAAATACTAGTCTTGGAATTGGTATAATATGTATGATTACTATCCCGAAGGACAGAGAAGTTGAATATGATTTTTACACTTTCTGAAGCCGAAAGGATATCGACAATGTTGACCTACATGGTCAAGAAGATGGACCGCCATTACGTGCATTTCTTCTGAGGTATGTATGTTGATATTACCGTGAGTCAAACTATTTCATCGATCTACTCATAAAATACATAGTTTTCCATCCCAAAATTAGTACTTTATTATCTTGTCGGTCATGGTTGCGACCAAATTAAATGTTGGCCATACCACATACGATATTGCCGTAGTTTCCAGCGTACATACATGCAATGTCATGCATATGCATGGGGTCATACGCATACGCAGTTATTGGTGGCGTACCCCGTGCTTTCTGTGTGCCAAAATTTAGACTCAACTAAGACTTCGTGTATATTTTTTTCACATCTAATGCTAAAGATTCCTCTCTCAGGTTTGGCCTGCATAAGTCCATTATCAACAGTCAAACTTATAAGAGTATGAGTGCATGCAGTGAATGGTTAAAATAACTACTAAAATGACACCTTACTTTAAATGTGCAGGGACATAGTTTGGTAACATCAATGATCACCATTTCTTCATTTTTTTTATACTGGCCTCCCACCTGTGTTTCGCATACGACCTTTGCGGCAACTTAGGTGGAGGACATAATTTCAAACAATCAAACAAAATCTTTTCACTGACGCCTTATTGGATTTGTCAACAAGATTGTTTGTTGCTTATTTCCTCAGTAGTTGCCATTGCTAAACACAGGTGCTTCCTGCATGTTGCCCTTCGAAATAAGGTGCCGCCATGTGCATGTGCCACCTTTTGATGGGAATAACACACAAGGGTGACCTGCATGTGTTTATTTATTGATATATATTCATTCCTCCCCATTATGTACTCTTTGGTTTCAGGGATCACATCAATAACTGAATTTTAATCATAACGTGATGTATTTTAATATGTAATATGTTTGGGCCAGGTTTTATATGTGTTTTAGTTACTACCAATTTTTATTTTTGACTGTTTATACTATTATCACTTTGACAAAGAAGTTATCAAATTTCTTTTAGATGGAGTAAGAGGTCTTTTATCTCTAAGTATATTCTGGTTTGCTTTAGTGAATCCAGATACAAAACAAAAATGTCAAGCAACAAGATTGCAATTAGATATCAGAATTTTAAAATAGCACTGACATGACATGGCAAAGTTATATTGTTGCAATATTTACATCACAGTAGGGGCTATTTTAATTTGTACAACTGGTACCTTATATCTCATTTGGATATAGTGTAATAATTTCGCCATGCAAAAGTAAGTTGACCTTTACCAGAAATTAAAGTAAAGAGAATGATTTTTAATATAGTGAAACATCATTACTACATGTGTGCAATATGCAATATGTCAAACAAATGAAAAATGGTACTTCATTCAGATTGTCAGGAAATTTTATTACAAGTAATTAATTTATAGTCATGTGTCGTCCATCATGGACATCATGTATATCTCACTGCTGTGACACTTTGAAATGTTGAAAATAAATCAAAATAAAAAAGAACGCTTGTTTTCAATATTTTCAGAAGGCTTAGTGTTCAAAGTTGATGCAGCCACATTTCCTTTATTCATATTCATTCGATGACTTGTGTGTTGATAATCCGTCCAACACCTAATGGTGACCTCAGCCTAGCTACCCACTGCTGTTATAGTAACTTGACAATAGTCAACTCATATTTTTTAGAAACAACATCTCCACAAACAATGTTGCAGTCGATTGATGCCTTGAATATTAGTTACAGAAGTTCTGTGTGTGTGTGTGTGTGTGTGTGTGTGTGTGCGTGTGTGAGTGTGTGTGTGTGTGTGTAGGTGTGTTTTAATGTGCTCATGTGTGTGCCTGTGAGTTAGCATTTGCGTATACATGTTTACATGCATGCATGTTAACTTAGTACATTAGATAGAGAAGTTCTACCTGTAAAGTAAAACAACAAATATACATGAAACATGAATAATAATGTCATCTACATTTTTATATTTTCAGGAGTGGTATCTAGTGGATGTTGGTTTGCAGACTGATATAGTAACCACCTGAAAATGTTTTAACATTTGAAATTCTCTGACTATGAATTAAAAATGAGATCCTAGTGTCTAGTGTAAAGTGTCTCTGATTTAAAGTTAGGATTAGTTTTGCAGCTGATGAATAGCATAGCTTGTGCATCAAAAATATTCTACAAGCTACATGGAAACTCTTTTCATACTTTGCTGCACCATTTTCATGACAATAGTAATAATTTCTTTGAACTTTCGTTTCTGTTTATGAATATTACAAGACAATATCAAAGACAAAAAACATTGGACTTGTTATTATCATTTTTAAGGACATTTTATATCTGGTGTTAGATAATTAAATCACTTCATGAATAGTGAGTTTCGAGCTTTTTCCCTTGTCAAATGTTTGAGTCAAAGGATGTTGGATCAATTGTGTAATAAATCAGAGATTGTAAAGGAAAGGTCAATTACTGTCGTGTAGTTGTATACAAACGCACTTTACACATTTTATGGTATAGAAGGTTTTTTTAGTCTCTATCGTTGCTATTTAAAAAAAAAATATCTGGGCTACAATGCTTTTGAAAGAAATAGAATTTATAAATGATATGGTACGTTCCAGTTGACTTACGTTGCCGTGTGAATTGGATGATTAATTGATTTATTGCGACTGAAATTTATAATTGTGAATTCAAGGTTTTTTGTTGCCTTCCCCAATTTATCCACTATACGCCTTTACATTGCAAGTACCTCAACAAAGTACACACCGTGCAGGCCAGGACGCTTTATTTGAATTTTTTATACATCGTATCCTACAAGTCGAACAAGAGATCTCTCATATCGTAAAATGTTATAAATTGCATTGTTGATACTTTTTACATTTATTTGTATTTATGGAATAAACTTGTAATTGTTATGTTATACCATTGAAGGTACAAATCAAACCGTGTTTCTGTCAATAACAAATTTGTTATTCATAATATTATATATATATATCGTAGTGATGCATGGTGAATCATATTACTTGTGATCGGATGGTTTAGTCTGGACCTAAGACTCATCTTTTTAAAAAGTTTATGTTGTCGAAAACAGGTACTCGTAATTTAACTAGACCTTTTTTGCAATTGACTTTTGGCCTTACATTGAAACGTTCATTTTGAAAACAGGTACTCGTAATTTAACTAGACCTTTTTTGCAATTGACTTTTGGCCTTACATTGAAACGCTCATTTTTTCTCGGAATCAGATTTGAGTGGTTTTACTTTACTCATGTGTAATACGTAAATATATGTTATTATTGTGTTGTGCAGTGCCTTGAAATGTCCTTTTACATGATGTCTTTTTACATTGATGGCGTTTTCTTAGATAAAAATGTTTAATGTATTAAAATAAACATTATCTGTAAATGGCCAGTATGTCTGCAATGTTATATATTCTCTCAAATCTTAATTCATTTAGTTATAAAACTGAACTGACCCTAGCGAAATTGAAGAATTCTAAAATCAGTTTTCTAGTTCTAGCTTTATATAAGATATAGGTCATTGTCATAGTTGTATTCGAAGATTATAAGCTGTAGTCAGAGTTGTCTGTTAATCTGAATCAAACATAAATTGTACAGTCTGCATTTGTCCTTGCCGGCTCTTACTGTCAATAAACTGGAGCCTTTTCTTGGATCCTGTTTGTTTGTTTGTTTGTTTGTTTGTTTGTTTGTTTGTTTGTTTGCTTTCTTATTTGTTTTAATTTTTTAAACCCGATACATTCTTGAGCCAAAGGCTCTTCTAACACAGTGTTGAATAAGGGAAATTTACAATATTTACATTAACATATACATAAAAAAAATAATGACAAATTAAGAAGTGGGTAGTTTATTGGGCATCGTCATGGCATGATTAGTTAACCCCATAATATCCAAAGTCTAGTGACATTCTATGGATTGTGTCCTTCATTTTAAACATTTTATTCCTCTGTGGGATTACTAGGTATCCAAGTGCCTGATTTCTATCTGACGTACCGATTTTACTACATAAGTAACAATATAATATATATATATAATGACTACTCCAAAGAGAGTTGTATATATTGGTGTCTCAAATGGTACAAAGATGACTGCAAATGCCTAAACTATGGTCGGAATGTGTGTTACGTAATGACACCATGTCCTTGGATTCACAACTTACAATATTACAATACGATTTTCGTGGAATACTTAATACGGCTGACAGACGGTAAGAAGGTACTTTCATTTGATTGGTTTAGATATTGCTTGCTTAGTCATAACATCATCTACGTGTAATTCGTATTCAGAAGGCAGTTTAAATTTTTTAAATAATTTAGCTTGGTAACATTAGCTGGTAGACTTCTTCACAGCTCTCCCTACATTTTTTACAGGCTTAGCGTTAGTCATGATTACATCACCTACGTGTAATATCTCTTTACAGTATGCAAAATCAACTAGACTAAATAGTAGCCTAGCAGGCTAACTGGTAGACTCCTTCACATATTTCAATATAGCTTTGATAAATTGTCCATGTTTTCAATTATACTTTGACCTAACAATTAGTCATACCCCCCTCCCCTACTAGTATCGTGCTCCCTTTACAGTTACACATGATGAACCATAAAACTTCATGATCGCCCAGATAATATATTGAGTACTTTGTTTCATTGAACGACGAATCATCACCATACTAGAAAGTTTGGCAAATTTAATGAAGTTAAAGAAAAGGACAATAAGTATAGTAAATGAGGGAAGTAGAGGGGAATATCGAAGTAGCGATGATGATGCCGATGATGATGATGATGATGATGATGATGATGATGATGATGATGATGATGATGATGACGACGATGTGGATGACGATGATGATGATGATGATGATGATGATGATGATGGTGATGACGATGACAATGATGATGATGATGATGATGATGATGATGATGATGATGATGATGATGATGATGATATATGTAGTGTTCTTTTTACAGATGTTACAAACTGTCAAGACATCTCACGAGTGTGCATCAGTGGAATGTTATGCAGAAACTATACATCTGGTATCATTTCCACAAGGGACTACCCAATACCTTACCCAGAAATGATGCGTTGTTCATGGCAATTACAGGCTGGTGCACATTCATACATTGATATTACCTTTCAAGAGTTCGATGTAGGAAAAGCCATTAGGGACTGTCTAACCGATAATATAGAGGTTTACAGTGGTAATACCGTTAGTCATGGACTAAGAAGACGATATTGTAATCACAGGCCTCCACCAGCAACCATATTATCTGATTTTAATGAAATGTTCATCAGCTTTACTTCAAATGATATCAATGACTACAGTCTGGGGTTTATTGCCATCTACAATTATCATCAGGTGAAGCGAAAAACAACTGACAAGAATTTATTGAGTAAGTAATAATACGACTCGGTAACCAAGGCTTAAGAGAGCTAACTAAAAATGTTACTGTACTTTTGTAAAGCATTAACATATTCTACCTTGACAAAATATACAATTATATATACATGGGTGGGTATATGTGTGTGTCTGGGGGTGGTGTACGACTACCAAACGTTTCATAAGCAAAGTGGCATATTTTCTTGAAACCACATCTATAGTAACGTTCTCGGTTTAATAGATTTTACATGTTTACCAACGTGGATGTTGCACATGGGTCTTTGCTATCGCTTGTTCAATGAAGCATCTCTGCTTACTTGGATGGAGAGTGAGACTAAGTGTAAAGAAAGCAATGGATCTCTCGCAAGCATTTCTTCAGAATCTGAAGCCCAGTTCCTGCACGAACTAACATTAGACCATCTCACGAGTTGGATTTATATTGGTGAGTGTTTCACTTTTAGTAATTGGGAAAATGTGCACTTTGAAATTTCTACATCTCGTTGCAGGTTCATTTTTACTTTAATACAACCACATCAACAACAATAACTAACATGCATATGTTAGCATTTTGTATACTGTAATATATCAAGATTGAATGAATTCAGTTTCTTGCTACATTGTGTCTAATGTGCCTGCATATAATTATAGTGTCTTAAAATACTTTACTTCACTTACACTATATGTAGCAAGTAATTCCCATCTTGTTCTCTTAAAGGGTAACATGAATTGCTTTGTTGTTTCTGTGTGTCTGTAACAGTAAACTGCAATGCACTGTATCATACCTATCTGCACATTATTTTCCGCGTAGGTTTAACAGATGGGGATAAAGAAGGGAAATACACTTGGACAGATGGGAAACCATTTTTGTATTCTGATTGGAGTACAACAGGGTAAGATAGGTTTAAATGAATTATTTTATATTATTATGATCTAGAGTGGTATATGTTCATTTTTTCTGACTTTTATTCGTGCATAAGACTTTCTTCCTGATTTCTCAGTAATATCCGGTGTTTTAGCTTTGATAATATATTATAGAATTATGATTAACTGGTTACCTTTCTCCACTTAGAATATCCACCAACAAAATGATTGCCAGAATAATCTGTCTCCCAAATAGAAAGAGCAAATTATTGTGATATTATCAGATTGTATTCTTCACTGGCATGTCCTCTTCTCAAGAACTAACAACCAATTCCCCATTGTCGCCCATAAATTTAACACTGTTGGAAGACTTTTCGGAAAGTTTTTCTCCATTGCAAACAGGCATTGCAATATTAATATCACATCTATGACACATACCTGTACTTCATTCGTTTACAGTTACAATCATATACACACGTCTCTCTGTATTTGACGTTTTTAAAGTTAAAGGGCTACCTTGTCTGTAGATAAGGGTTGAATGAAGATGAAATACTTAATAATAATTGACATTGACCGTGTGACCAAGAGGGTACTTATGAAACACACACACACACACACACACACACACACTCTCTCTCTCTCTCTCTCTCTCTCTCTCTCTCTCTCTCTCTCTCTCTCTCTCTCTCTCTCTCTCTCTCTTTTCTCACTCACTCACTCACGCTCTCTCTCTCTCTCTCTCTCTCTCTCTCTCTCTCTCTCTCTCTCTCTCTCTCTCTCTCTCTCTCTCTCTTTCTCTCTCTCTCTCTCTCTCTCTCTCTCTCTCTCTCAATTTTGTAGACTATGTTGTAATTAGATATATAAGACATTAACAGTATAGGTTAGGTATGTATCAAAAAATGAAAGACGACAAAATGTAAATTACAGGAACGTACACTCGAAATGTATTCAAAAGGACATTTACTGGGCAAAGTACCTCACAATGCGTTGATTCGTAATTGAAACATGGCAGTGTATGTGTGTGTATATACACAATTATACCATCATGAAAGTTCATCTGTATTGGTAATACATATTGTCACAAATTGAACTTTTGTTCTCAATACCGAATATTTTTTCACCGAAAGGATTTGGAAAAAGAAGGAGGGATTAACAGAGATGAATATCGCAAATTGTATCCAACTACTGAATTACCACCAAAGTTCTATGGATTGCCTAAGGTGCATAAACCTGACATTCCACTCCGTCCCATAGTGAGTAGCATAGGCTCAATAACCTATAACTGTGCTAAACATTTGGCATGCATATTATCGCCTCTTGTTGGAAACACCTGTCACCATGTAGCCAACTCAAAATCTTTTGTTGATAGGATAAAAGCTGAACGTGTGGAAGAGGATGAAGAACTCCGTTCGTATGATGTAACAGCACTTTTCACTTCGCTACCGATAGACAAAGCACTTCATATTATTCAATCTCGACTAGAGAATGACACCTCCCTGAAGGACAGAACTAGGTTATCGGCGGCTCAAGTTGTGAAGCTTCTGGAAGTTTGTTTGCGTTGTACATATTTTGTGTACAATGGCAAATATTACCAACAAATACATGGAGCGGCTATGGGGTCACCGGTGTCACCAATCGTGTGCAACCTGTACATGGAACATCTAGAACAATTAGCCATCGAAACCGCACTACACCCACCGTTATGGTGGTACCGCTATGTGGACGACACTCACACGAAACTCAAGAAGGAATTTGCACAGGAATTCACAGACCATTTGAATTCACTTGATCCTGACATCAAATTTACCACAGAAGGAGAAGTAGATAAGTCCTTAGCATTCCTGGATACACTGACAGTGATTCAGCCAGATGGCAATCTTGATATAAGAATATATCGCAAACCAACCCACACAGACCAATACCTTAACTTTTCATCAAACCACCCACTTGAACATAAGTTGGGAGTAATCCAAACTTTGTTCCACCGTGCTAAGACAGTTATCACAGACCCTCATGTTGTTGATGAAGAGAAACATCACATCGTCCAGGCTCTCTCGAAATGCGGATACCCTCAGTGGGCTTTTAACAAGGTCAACAAGCCCCCTAAAGCTAAGTCAACTACCAAAAAGGACAGTACAATACAATCTAAAGGACAGGTAGTGATACCTTATGTCAAAGGAATTTCAGAAGCACTTCGGAGAAATTTCAACAAATTTGGCATAAGGGTATGTTACAAACCTACAAGAACTCTACGCCATTTCTTAGTAGCACCGAAGGACAGGACAGAGAAGAAAGACGTCACTGGCCCTATATACATGATTCCTTGCCAAGGGCAGACTACCAGAGGTGTTTGTCAGGAATCGTACATTGGTGAAACTGAACGATCCCTCAGGACCAGGTTTCTTGAACACCGACGACGCAGCTCTACTTCATCTGAGGTCTCCCAACATATCCATGTGGAATCACCAGGCCATCATGTTGATTTGGTCAAAGTGCAGGTTTTGGACACTGAACCACGATATTTCGAAAGGGGAGTGAAGGAAGCCATTTACATCAGGGCATTACAACCTTCTCTCAACAAAGACGGGGGGCGCTACAAACTCCCAAATGTCTACGACTCGATCATTGACCTTCACACAAAGAAGGTCAAGTTAGATCATTCCGCTGATGAAAGCTGTAGTGTTGACAGCTGAAAATTTCGGTGAAAAAATATTCGGTATTGAGAACAAAAGTTCAATTTGTGACAACAATTATACCAGTTCATAAAATTTATCTTGATTTACATTGTAGATCACAGCCAGATGGGAGTATTCATCAAGATTGTACTGCCCTGTACGTTGAAAATTTGCATTCACATAACCACTGGTATGACATATTATGTGATGCAAACCTGTCCTCTCTGTTTATTTGCAAACAAGAAGCAATTAGCAGCTTTAACATCAGTAAGTTTTAACACAATTCAAATGTATTTAAAAACCCAAAAACAGTGATCAGAGATAGGTAATTGTTTCAGTTAAGAATGTTCACATATTTATTTTGTGAATAAGAAGCACATATATATCATTAAATACACAACTCCTACGTCAAGAGCCTAATATACATAGATACAAGATAATTGGTATTATCACACAACTTCATCCAGTGCTACACTAGTTTCACAAAGAACAGGACAGGTGTAAATATGTATCCTTTATTCCATGGTTATTTATAGGATAATAAGAATTAGTGTAAAATTAGATGATACTTTGATAACGTTTTATACATCCTGCATCTAAGACAACTACCAATTTCATTAATTGACCTCAATTATGTATTTGCTCATCAAATATTGGATTTCTTTCTTGCTTTGGGAAAATTTATTACATTTCAATTTCGTTGTGTTTTTGTTTGAACTTTTTACCAATGTAACTTGTGCAATTCACCTTAGTTTGGATAACATTAGATGCATTTATCCTTTTTTAGTACATTGAAGTAAAAATGATTATTTTTGACCATGCACTTACCAATTATCCAAATGTAATTTAACAGGTTCGGATACAGGAGAGTCGCCATACATAAACACCTCAACAGGAATATTATCACAAGGTAGTTCATATTCTGTATAGTACGTTGTTATGTGTGATGTCATTTTGAAAAAAAAATGTCAACATCAATGAAATTCAATCTAGCTGAATCACTTATAATGGCCATGCTGCCAAGTCTGAGTTCCCCCTTGCCTTTCTTAATGTTTTCATACAGCGTTACTGTGACACCAAGTTCCTGTGTTGTAAAGATTAATAAACAATAAGTTAATTCTGACCTCATATATAATGACAATCAAGTTTTTTGTAATGTTCATATTGTTTAAAAGACAATCTATTTTGTTGTTATAACTTTAATAATACTGTAACATCTGCTGCATTAATTATACGCTTAAAATCAGGTGCTATTAAGCAAAACAATTTTACTGTTCAGATATTATAAAAGGCATAAGCTTATATTATTACTTATAATGTAAATTGGTCATTTATTCAAACATAATGTGTTCATTATTATCTATTGTGTGGTATTCATCCTGAAAGTTAACATCACATGTCCTGAGTATATGTTCCAATGTGCGAGTAGGGAATGTACTCACCAAAGTGATATATGTGATGGCACGTCAACTTGTTATGATACTAGTATACCGGCAGTGTGTGGTAAGTATAAATCTGCTTAGCACTGAAATGACTACAGTAATTGTATAACCCGTGAACACAAATACAATATAATGATAATGAGAAAATTCACAGGAACAAACTAACAAATGTGAACAATTTAATAACTTAATTGTAGTGGTGGTCGTTTTGAATAGTTAATGGACATTTTTCTTGGGATCATTGTAATATGTTTATTCAAAAATTATATGGTTTTACTTGCTCAAGCTTAGGAGGTTTTGACTCGAGTAATCCAGTAATGTGATACTTTCATTTTCTGAATTCATAAAAAAATGATATCTAGATATCATGTTTGTTGTGTACATGATAGATAAAAAAGAAGATTTTATGTCTATATACATATATCTTATGAAATATGTGTGTATCATTTGATAATTTTTTGAAATTAAAAACAATGTAATTTTTTGAAGTTCACCAATAACAATTTTAAAAATATGAGAAAAATCCAACAAGTTTATTGTAGTAATGACCATTTTCATAATTGTTATTATTATATACATAGACCCTCATATTCCCAGGGTATGACGTCAAAGTATAGTAATATGAAATCCATTCATTTCATATTACTATACTTTAATGCCACACTATAGTAATATGGTCGGAACTATTTTGAATTGTCTTTAAACATCAATAACCTAGACAGGAACGATGTTGCTGTTGTTAAATTAAATGAAACTATTGATAGAATTTTTAACGTTTTTTGATGTGTTTTTGAAAAATTTCACAATGTTTTCGACATTTTAACTTGCCAGTATTGATGTTTTTAGTGCATGACTCTGAGCCGAGTTCTATGCATAACTGGTGTAGGTACCCGTTCGTTAGTCAGTCTCTTGATATGTCATTTTTTTCCGATGCTCTTGACAAACGTCCCGTCGTTGGCAAAATGTTCCCTACCTAAAAGTCTGTGGTGTAATTTTACTGATCTCAACATATAAGTTCGTAGTAGTAGTAGCGACGGCAACTGTCGCAATGGCGTCTACATTCTGAAAACTAAATGAACAGCTGAGCGCTGTAGCCCCATCACTTCGTAAAATTGATGACAATTTTGGTTTAAAATTGTCGCCATAATAGAATAAAATAGTGGGTCTATGTATATAATAATTAAATAATCTCCCGGTATTTCTCATTCGTGCTAAGTCATCTCGGACTCATGATTCCTCTATACCTATCGGCTCGGAGGGATACGGCCGACATGAGGGGAATCATTTGTCCTCGATGACGTAACACTCATTCAGAATACCGGGAGATTATATATAAGTATTTAATGAGGTCACATGTGCAATATTTTGGGGATCATTGTTACGTGGCAAAAATTAGGGTATACTAGCTTGGTCAGTTTGGACACCAGGTGTTTTGTAACTTAGTACAATAATTTATATAACGCCCTGCCAGGGGCCCAGGGTTGGAAGGGTTAAGATAAATCTGAACTTGTGTTATCTCACCGATTATCCCCACTTGTAGGTAATTCTTCTGCTGATTGGTTTATGTGCTATGGTAGTGGACGCATACCATTTACTAAGTTCTGTGATTTTCACAAAGACTGCCTTGATGGATCTGACGAGAATGACTGTGGTTAGTTTTATACACATTTGTGAAATCAACATTTATATAACAATATGTAATTTACCATGCTGTTGAAAATACATTGTTATTCATTAATATCTTTGTTGTTGTTGTTGTTGTTGTTGTTGTTGTTGTTGTTGTTGTTGTTGACATATACCATGTAAGCATCAATTGAAGTAGTTCATATCATAAAAGCAAGTAATTTTGAATGCATAGACATAAACTAGTATTCATAAAAAAATTACGTTTAAACCCTTAGATGCCTCTGTATGCAATGGACACAATCATTTTTCTTGTTCTAGTGGGCAATGCATTGATGCAAATAAACATTGTGATTTAAACATTGACTGTTTAGATGGAACTGATGAAGCCAATTGTACCGATATTGGTAAGAAAGTGTGTTCATTCTTGTGTGTGTGTGTGTGTGTGTGTGTGTATGTGTCTGTCTGTCTGTATGTCTGTGTTATGCTTTTCTCAAAAACATGCTGGCTCAATTCCAAAGAAATACAAATTCTTTGGGGAAATGTTTTGAACTGATGCGGTTTTTGGTAAATATAACATGCAATCAATAAATATTTAGCATTTTATGATTTTTGGTAATTATGCATTATTTTTTGAGTGCAAGCTGAAATTCAATATAATACAGTACATACACTGATGATAAAATTTTCGTGTGTCATTTGCACAATTAATGATTTCCAGTAATTAGGATATATATTAAAATGACACACTTAAAATGAATACAATTTAGTACATACTTCAAACGAAGGAAATGGCATATGTCCTAATAAGATTGAAAGTGGATTTAATAATTAACAACTTGGGTATTGCACATGTACTTGTGGTACTTTAGTACCACTGAACTATAGTAACAATAAATGTTTAAAATACGCTCTTATGTTTGATAAATTAGTCATCCCAAATAAACTATAAATTTTCTCCTGAATTGTATCTTTGTCTAGATATTTGCAATGCTATTGAGTGTCTTGATGGCACATGCCTAGCACCAACTCTGCGATGCGATGGAATTACAGATTGTGTGTATTGTGATTATGGAGAATCTGAAGACGAAGTTGGTTGTGGTATGATCTTATTGCCACTATTATCATGGAAACAATTTATGGTTTCATTAATATTGTTGCCTCTTTCAAATAGTCCCTTCCTTAATTTACATGATTGTTATTAATCTCAATGCATTGTAACTTAATCGAAAGAGTACAATGGTACTGAGATTCTTCAAAACAACCTGTTGCCTTTCAGATAACGACAAGCCTTGCCATGTAACCGAAATACAATGTCAGAGTGGTCTTTGTATTGCTTCAAAGCATTGGTGCTTGTTTGATTTGGATCAGTTTGGTTATAGAGTTGGATGTCGAGATGGTTCACATTTACGTGATTGTGGTGTGTGAAAACATTTGTTTGATTTCTTTACATCTTTACTTGTTTTTCAAACGTCTTATATTTGTGTTCAATATCGAACACAACACTTGCATATAGTTACATTTGTGCTATTGATAAGAATTCAAAGGTGGACACATGTCGAGAATCGCACAAAAATAGACGACAAAATATCATTATTGTAAAACGCTGCACACTATGACAATGATGACTACCTATATTCTCATAAAGGTAATTTTATTACTACTCCATTGTTTATGGTTTAATTTATTGCCAATAAGTTATTATCAGCACCAGGAGTACACACAATGTGTTGATTGTTCTGCCACACCTATATCCCTTCTGTAACCACTCACCGTCTAGCTTATGGAAAGAAGGAAGACCATACAATAAGCTAGATTACAAATGTTTATACAAGGGAGCCGAGTGTACCTGAACAATCAATACGGTATGTGTAGGGTATGTGGTTATGTATACAGTTAGTGAACTATTCACCGTGTAAGGCATAAAAACATGCGAATGTTGACATATATTCCTCCTGTACTCCGTAGTAAAATAGTCAATAAACCTGATCAGTATATATCATATGACAGTTATAAGTTGAAATAAAATTCGGCGTTAAGGTATGTTTTGCATAACATAATGTGAAATTGTATTATCATTACTAGATGATTTCCTATGCCCAGACTATACATACAAATGCCCTGGAAGTTATTGTATCCCACTGCACAGTCTATGCAATGGTATGGCAGACTGTCCAGATAAGGAAGACGAGGACCCACGAACTTGCAGTGAGATTATATTACATTGTTGTTGTTGTTGTTGTTGTTGTTGTTGTTGTTGTTGTTTATTTGTTTTTAAGGCTAAGTGATATCTCTATTTATTATCATAAATGTATGGACATTGAAAGCGTTTTTTATTGCAATTTCCCGAATAGATATAAACGGCAGCAGCAGATGATGAAATAAGAAAAGTCATGGAACGTTTAAAAAAGAAGAGCAAGACCCATGGAAACAAATGTACAATTCTACCTACATTAAAGACATTACATACTATAATTTGGCATTAAAGAAGATGAAAAAAAATGTATCTAAATGATCAGTGATCCACTTTGTCTTTGGTGCTGCAACTTTCCTAGAGCATCTAGATTGTTTTACTACTAAAATATTGACGTTTGGTTCAACCTTGGTCAATTTACAAATTATATTTTGTTTGGCAAGAAGATAACGGATATTCCAAGAATGAGCTGTTTGATCTAAAATAATTATTCAATGTTTTTCTTCCTGAGAAAATATCACATTACAGAAATTACATTGAAAATCAAGTTCTAGATCTGCCCAACAAATGAACAATCGTAAAATATATTCCCGATATATTGCTTTTGTTTCATGATCATAAGTTGTGCATCTCTCATTTTCTGGGAGTTGCAGAACAAAAAAGAAACATGTTTGTGCAGATTATACGGTTAAACATATTGTACTGAAAAGAGTGAATGCTACATCATGTGTAACTTATTTGATCAAAACAAAATAATCTTTGATTAATAATATTTCAAACCTCTTGTTCTATTTTAACTTCCGTTTCTAGCTATACATTGTCTACATTTTCTTGCCAATGTTATTACAAATAATACCATTCTTTAGAAATGGAGCATAAGGCTTAGAAATAAACAGATTTTTCTTTTCTATAATCAAGGCCTGACATTGATAATACCATGAAAAGTTAGAAAATCAACCGTAAATTCGTACTTTCCATAGACGTTTATCAAAGAAAATATATCGCCATTCTCATTTATAAGGTTACAGTTCTCGTTGACACTTTGATTGGACCATGATCTGTAATATACAACGTCTTAGTTTACTTAAATTAAACAACAACAATTTATAAATAATCAACAACATTACTTGGACAATAAGAGACCTCAGAGCAATCTTCAAAAGTTTATTCCAAAAAAATGTACTTTATATCTGAGAGTGATTAACACTTTAATCTGTTCACTATCTATTTACCTCCAAAATCTAGTTTCCAATACTATAGTACCAGAAAGGAAATGTTTAGACTGACTTGTGTTCTTAAGATTAAACATCCAAGAATGCTTCAATGAATGCTTTGAAATGTTGACAGGTGCACCATGTTTAGACCCCGTCTGTAAGGCTGAGGCAGAGTCTATGTCTATTGATTTTATTATAACACCATTCCAAATTAACTTATAAATTCAAATTACATGTAGTTATCTGTCACAGTGAAAACATAGTAACAAAATAAACTAACACCACCTTGCTCATTACTCTTTGGCAGACACTGTATCTATGTTTTTACTAAATTCGTATACATACTGATCAATATATTTACAAAATGAAAGCATGAAAAGAATGTACATTTTGTGAATTGTATATCATCAAATAAATCATGGATATATTTAAAGTATTTTAATAATTTCCGGTCCGTTAAATATTTGCATTTAACGTTTATCAAGAATAGACGTTGGCAGTTCTTTTCCGGTAACAGGGCTTCTTTCTCATTGATGTGTGACAGAATGACACGAACATACGAAATATACCATAAAAGCTAATACTGTATCAACCAATTTGTATAATCACAGTACAATTTTATTTTAAAACTTCTTCATTATGTTTCCTATTTTCTTGTTGATTTTAGCTGATTTCAAATGCCCTATTGGGTCATACAAGTGCAGAGATAACACAAACTGCGTTAGCCAGCAGTATGTATGTGATGGTATACGCCATTGTGTCCATGGCGATGATGAACTCTACTGTGGTAAGTACATTTTTTTATTAGATTCTTGCATTATTAATGTTAAAAGCAACGACATAACATAAAATAAATTAGCAATATGTACACACTAAAATATCGCTATGGTAGGCATGAATTAGCTAGATTGTTATAATTAGCCCAGAAGGTCAAGGTCAAAGGTCAAGATCACGAAATATAAATCGCATCTGATAATATTAGGGTAAAACATTTCAGGCGGTGGAACCTTAATGTTTTATCAGTAGTTTTGTTATCGCTAACACTGCAAGAACTTCTATAGATACAAACAACTAAATAATACCCCACCAAGTAAGTAAACAACACTGTTTTTCTAACTCTCAAATATTTAAAATTTGAAATCAGTCATGGTAGCTACATCCCAGCCATACTAGTTCAGTGTTTTTCATGAACTGTTTAAGACAACAACAAAACTATCTTCTCTCTTCAATATAGTGTTATTTATGAAAGAAACTGAAAGAATGTGTGATATTCAATTCTAAGACACTGTCTATGTTACATGTAAAAGTGTATTGAGATAAGGAGTGACAGTAAACTGTGCTTTATGTTGCTACATAACTGTACCGATTTGCGAGAATTCCTGTTTGGAATATTATATTTTCTCTCATATTCAATATACATAGTCATTCATATTCCAATGGTCTGACATCCAAATAGATTAATATGAAATTCATACATTTAATATTACTGTAGTTCTGACGTCATGGTCGGAACTCAATTTTAATTGTTTTATATAAATATCAAACTGACTCTATGATGTTATTGTTAAAGGTGTGTATCGTGATTTATAATGACTAATAATTTGCTTTTACAAATAATAAGATACCTTTTAAATATATGTTTTCATTTTGATTCATGGCATGTGTGTCAGACACACAACATGCAAACAACAACATGGGTACGACAATAAATAATGTACATCAAAGTTAAAACTTGAAAACACTGTCGCACATTTAGCCTCCGTGAAATAGACTTGTTTTGGTTACAAGAAATAAAAAAACATGTTTAAAATTAAACATTACTGTTCAATTCATAGATTGCCAATCGATCACAATAAGCAATGTAAACAGATCAGTGAACAAACACTGCTCATCTAGTATTTCGTGCAGTCATTACATAAACATGTATGATGACATCATATAGAAGCGTACATTCCAGACAGTTACATCGCAGAGACAATGTTGTCTATTTAATCTATTATTGACTGTTCATAGAATGTTTAATGATTTTTGGCAGTGCGATTTTTAATATGTTACCAAGTTTTCGACACTCTAAGTCTGGCGTCAATATTTTAATGTATGGCCTTAGTTCTATGCATAGCTAGTATATCCATTTATTATTCAGTTTCCTTTTTTCAACGAAAGTGTCCATAATTTGTGAAAGAAATAGTCACTGCCTTTGAATAAATGTCTCCTCATTGACAAATTCTCCTCTACCTGGAAATCTATGGTGTGATTCTACTGATCTAAACTTGTAAGGTAGTAGATCGTAGACATAGTGAGGGCGCTAGTCGCCAAGTACATCTGAATCTTGAATGAACAGTCGAGGGCTATAACATTTTAATTTCATAAAAATTGATACACTCTCTCCCTAAATGAAAAATACAATACCTTAAAATTTAACTCCAAATAGCAAACTGAATGGGTCTATGTATATAATTAATAAATACCCTCCTGGTTTTTGTCACTCATAACACTATATGTCAGTTTCCTGATTCCTTATTCTAATGTCTATACTCCTCATCACGTATCAACTTGGAAAATACCGCCGAAATAGGGAAGACTGAGCATGCTCAGACGCAAAGGATTATGGGATTATCTGAGGTTATCGTACTACCTAATCTGGAGCTACCGATAACAATGATCAGGGTTACAAACTATATAACAATATTGTTCATAATACTAATTGATTAGCATTTATTATCACATTTCCCATGGTGCAACATTCAACATGGCGGGTTCGTAAGTTCCATATCTGGAGATGATATATAAATATTGGTAACATTTCAATTCAATTTCAAAAGACGTGGTTTGCCCAGATGGTTGTTCGTGCAGGAACCTTGAAGCCAAATGTCTCAATACGTCATTGAATGACTTGCATGACTTGAGTCCTGAAGTGAGAAGTCTGTAAGTGTAAACAATATCGACAACTCTGAAATTGCTGTTTTCATATAATGTTATATGTTTCTCAATTGTCCATGTATACATTAAACTAGTCACGTGGTATATGTGTTAAAAAATTTCTTTTACTTTTTATTTCTTTTACGTTTCTAATTGTTGTAGTTCAGATGAAAAACCCTGGAATTATACGTTTACTACACGTACGGCACTTAAGCTTGCATAATTCAATGGAAACCTTAAAGATTTATTTAATCAATAATGTACGCCCTCCCAGCCCATAATGGACTCAAGCAAACTTTGAACGACATAATGGGCGAGGCGATAGATGAGCCCATGATGGAGTGCAAAGTTTGCTTGAGTCCATTATGGACTGGGATGGCGTACATTATTGTTATTATTTATAGTTTTGCCAATTCCGGTGAATTTGTAGACCGAGAAACGCAAAACAACGTACAATATACGATGTTCACATATACAAATATATATGAACATCGTCTGCCATGTTCGGCCCGGAAGCTGAATACTAATCATAGCGACACACGTACGTACATGTACACACATATATACACTTCAATGAACTGCTGTGAACACAAATTTGTTTCATTTTAATTTCAATCTTTTTAAAAATTCTTATGGTGTTTACCCCATAATTTCCGTTCTTAAATACCCGGACATAAGCTTATATTGTTATGCTCGTTCCTGGGCCAAGATGCCCAATAATGGAGTACATTATCAGTTATAATGAACAACGATGACGTCACAAAATTCACTGGAATTTGTAATGCTATAATATAATATGTGATAATGTGTGTGCATTATGTGCATAATATAGTAAATTTGGGAAATTGTTGTTGAGGTTTGGGTCACCAAAGGAGTTATATTTCATTAACTGGCAATATTCTAAAACTCTTGATGTGTTCTATTTTCAGGACCTTTAACCGCGGGTATTTTGTGAGAGATGCCTTTAATTTCACGCTCAGTTATATGACATTTTTGGGTTATCTGTACGTAGATTGTAACTTGAAGATCACCAAGCTGACACATTTGAGGGTTATATAAAACAAGCGAGAGAGAGAGAGAGAGAGAGAGAGAGAGAGAGAGAGAGAGAGAGAGAGAGAGAGAGAGAGAGAGAGAGAGAGAGAGAGAGAGAGAGAGAGAGAGAGAGAGAGAGAGGAGAGAGAGAGAGCGAGAGAGAGAGAGAGAGATAGAGAGAGAAAGAGAGTTATATACAAACAGACAGACAGACAGGCAGGCAGGCAGACAGACAGACAGACAGACAGACAGACAGACACATATATAAATATTATATCATACACTCTTTACATACATATGAAATGAGAGAAAAAGAGCGAGATAGATAGATAGATAGTTATATAGATAGATAGATAGTTAGATAGATAGATAGATAGATAGACAGACAGATAGACAGATAGATAGATAGATACATAGATAAATACATATATATATATATATACGAATACGCCACCCCATGTCTCTACATACATACATACATACATTCATACATACATACATACATACATACATACATACATACATACATACATACATACATACATACATACATACACACATACATACACACACATACACACACATACATACACACATACATACATACATACATACATACATACATACATGCATGCATGTATACATATATACATACACACACGTACATGCGTACGTACACACATACATACATACATGCATGCATGCACGCACGCACACACACACACATACACACATACATACACACATACATACATACATACATACATAAATACATACATACATACATACATACATACATACATACATATAATGCAATGCAATGCAGTACTGTGAATAACTAAAATGCGTATTTTCACATTACTTTCTTTTATTTTGACGACAGTGACATGTCGAATAATTCAATACAGAACTTACCAGTTAATCTATTCAATGGCCTTAGAAATCTACTCTATTTGTAAGTATAGATGTACATACCATTGTTATATTCCATATGGTTGGTTGTACATTAGGGATGAAAAGTACATGTGTGTGTGTGTCTGTGTGTCTGTCTGTCTGTTTGTCTGTCTGTCTGTGTCTGTGTATGTGTATGTGTATGTGTCTATGTCTGTTTCTGTGTCTGTGCATGTCTCTATATTCGTTTTCTCTAAAACGGCTGGCTCATCTCAAACGAAATTAGGTGCACATATTATAGTATATCATTGTATATTAATGATCAATTTGCATAGTGAATAGTTTTCGGTAATTAGGCTATACCTTAAGAAGAATGCTCTCAAATTGCATATAACTTGGTTCATACTTTAAACGTTACACGTCTTTAAAAAAACTGAAAGCTTTCAGTTTTAATCAATCATTTGCATAATTAATGATTTCTTGTAAATAAACTAGACGAAGAGTGCAAGCTTCAAGTTCAATATAATTTTTTACATATCTATCTCAGATTTCCATTTGGGCTATATGTTAGGAATGCAGACCTCATTATAATTTGCCACACATGTCTCGAAAATCTTGGTCATGTAGCTTTAGGTTTTAATGATTCATTTGCATACTTAACGATTTTACAGTAATGAGGCTATATCTTAAAAATGCTCGTCAAATTCAATTCAATTTTCTACAAGAATCAAACATAACTAATCCCATATGTTATGTTGTATTCAAATAAAAAATAAATGTGTATAGGAATGAAAACTTAAAGACTTTGCCCTTACGGAAGGCATTTAGTTTAAATCTGGTATCTGATGTTATGCTGTAATGTTATTTTATTTCTGATGATGAGACATTTGAATTTTATTTCTCTTCTTATTTCCAGAATCCTGTCAGAAAACAGACTAAATAAACTCATTCGTGATAGCTTCTCTGGACTGAAAAGATTACATCTCCTGTGAGTACATTGTGTGTTTAAAAGCTGGATATCAAAGAAAATGTTATTATGAATTTATAATATGTTATGTCTGATTGTATTCAAATGTTAAATACAACAACCTTAAGATCTCGTATAATCTATCATCTAAGCACATGTTGCAATTGGAAAAAAGGAAGAAGCTTTTATATCACTGTAATTTTATCCAATTTTAAAAATGCCCAAATTATTCACCACCATCGTAGATCAAATGACCTATGATAAAATGCATAAGCGGTTCATATATTTTAGCATTGAGCTTTCCATTTATCTTGTGACGAACGTCATCAGAATAGAATTTTTATAGTTACAGCTGTCCACTAAAAGCAAAACAATGGCGTCTTTCCGGTAACCCTACCAACTCTAGTTTAAGCCAAAGGACCCTAAGCATGTTTGTATATTCAAAAAGGTAAAAAAAATATATTAACTTTCTTGCAAAATTATCTTTTTATTTCATTTATTTTTTTTAAATAAACTCATTTCAGGGAAATTGGGAGTTTCAAAACTGTAAGTGGAATTTATTTAGTACAATCTGCACATTGTGTTAGTCAACTTCACGTGTAAGTGTCCTCTTTTACTTCTTGTACATCTCATCAACATATCACAAGAGTACTTTGACCAACGAGTATCTTGTCTTATTTCACACCCCAAAATAGAACTGACGTATATTAAAAATCCGACATACCTACTATTTTTTCTGAAGAGAACATTGTCTTTTTAAATCTTGCCTAAGTAATAACTATCACACTGTTCTACCACCTGGTGGTCAGCTGTAACTGTGAAATTGTCATTCAGATAACATTGTCAGCCAAGACAGATCGAAAAGTCAGTGCTGGAAACGTTGAACTGCCTGTGCCTTATAACCTGTGTAAGTCATATATGAGAACTGTTAGGATTTTAATAATATATCTACACTGCCACTCTCCCAGCATGGGGTTATGTCATTGGTACATATGCTTATCCGAAACTGAAAATTAAGCAAAAACAATACTGTGCAATCACGCCCTTTCAAGAACGATCGCACCATCATTTGCATATCATTTGTGTACAGATATGCAATAAAATTTTCGGGATTGCACTGTATTGCAAATAAGACTAGTATGCATGCCAACTAACTCAAGTAATCTCTGGTTCATACGGAATAATATATTTAAATATGATTTCATTTTGCAGTGATCTCCGAAACAATCCAATTGTTTATTTCGAGAGAGACCTGTTTTCAGATTTAACAAATCTACAACTACTGTAAGTTGTTTGATTCCTAGTATTTAACTCCTGTGTCGCTATAGGCAAGAACTTAGTTAATGATTTTATATTAATATCAAATGAAAATAACGAGTGTTATATACATATACGTTTTTCACACAGCATTTTAGCAGAGAATTTGAATTTATTGTTTATAACCCTAATTCTCAGTTTCACCACATCCCTGACATTGATCCTTATCATAAACCATACATTTTATATATTTTTTTTACAATGATTGAAAGCCGAGGACTGACCAGAAAAGGAACTTTTAATAGGAAAGACTACTCGTATTTTCTGCTTCTGCTTCTAAATTATCACAGCTAATTAAGTAAAATTCTTTCACTAACCTCAAGAGATACAACTAAATTTGTTTCAAGATAGATTCATTAAAGAACTATCAAGAGGTACTGTTCTGATATCAGCTCTCCCCCGCCCCCTTGTCTGAATTCAATAAGGCCAGTAAAAATAACTGTTTACACACGCATTTACATATCTAAAGGTACCTTCATCACGAACACGGAGTTGATATAGTGTACATGGCGCAAATGACATCAATCTCGCTAAACTGAAAATATTTCAAATATTCTTTTACAAAGACCCTGAATGATATTCTTGATTTTAGCTGAAAATGGTTTGGTGTTTTCTTGAAAGAAGTAGCCACAAACGTTTCAACACTTTATTTCCTGGGCGCATTTCTCGTTAAAAACATCGTTAGGACCATTCGTCCTATGTGGGCGTATAAACTATTTGTTTAATCAATAGAGCAAACCAGGGAAAACACTACTTTTAGAGTGTTGGTGTGAGACGATAAATCCTAAAGGTTAGTTTTGTTCTTCAAGGTATTCCGATGTGTATGCCCTTTGCTGTATTGCTGGTACTCCAGAAGAAGGGATTGAAGAATGCTTGCCTGAAGCCAACGTATTTCGTTCTTGTAATGATTTACTACCAAATACTGCTGTACGTGTCCTCGCTTGGTTAATTGGTATATTGTCATTTTTACTAAACCTATATTGTTTAGCATGGCGACTGCAGAAGGAACATCGATCTGAGCTCAAATCAGTTGATAACATCATGATTCTAATTATTACAATAGCTGATCTTCTAAAGGGTGTATATTTGATTATCATTGGCAGTGTTGACGGATTCTACAGAGACGACTATATAATTAATGATATAATATGGCGTAGTAGTATTTTCTGCAAATTTGTTGGAATTCTAGCCAGTATGGCAGTTCAGATATCACTCTATGTATTGACAGTCATGACTGTAATAAGGTGCACAGTTCTTTCTAATCCGTTGAAGATGATCCGTGTGAGTCGCAAGAGAGCTGGTTCAATTGTAGCCGTCGGCATAGCCATTCATCTGATATTTGCCATTCTACCCGTCTGTCCCATCAATTATTTTGGAGAACACTTCTATGGCGATAATTCTGTCTGCTTGCCATTCCACCTTCGACATGACCGACCTCCTGGCTGGGAGTACTCGTTTGTGATGTTTACCATGCTCGAAGTGATATACCTTATTATAATATCAACATGCTACATTATCATACTGGTTATTAAGAATAAGAGTAGTAAAAAGGCTAGTGAAAACCGACGGTCTCGTGTTCAAAAGAAGATGATAATCATGGTGATGTGTATAGTTGGGGCAGATATTCTAGTTTGGTTACCAATTGTCTCTGTTACGTTCGTGGGTATTGCCGGAGTAAAATTGTCAGGCATCGTGTATGCATGGATAGCAGTTACTGTTCTACCACTAAGTTCATTGGCTCATCCTTTCCTTTTTTACTTTTCAACCGATAAATATAAATTTATAAACATCAGGAGAATACTGAAGAAGACAAAGGCCAAGTTAAGAAAGAAAGCAGAAGGAGGTATGTAAACTTTATTACACAGAATGTTTTGTCAGTACTACTACATGTGTATGATAAATTAATAAAGTCTCGATATGAACCCAAAATAATGATCAAGAGCTAGAAATGTGTCTTTTTCCTCATATCACAATTTTCTTTTATGAGCTGAACTGATAGAATACATGCTAATTTCATTTCTTTCACCTCTTGAGTACCAACACGCGATTTATTTGTACGCAACACGGATATATAGTTAGGGTTTCAAGAGGTCGATGCTTTTAGTAAAGTGTGTCTCTTACGTTCTCTTTCATGTTAATACGTTGCCTCGTACGTTGCTTTTCATTTGTGAAACAATTGAGTTGACCTATTAAAAAAATTTCACATGCTACCACAAAAAAGCCTTTCCAGATACCACGAAAGCTTGTCAGTCGCATTTTTTTTTTATCGGCGCCTAATTATTTTATATTAAACACAAATTGATAAGTTAATATTTTATTAAAACATAACATCAAGACACTCTAGAATAAGCCACAGAACTCAGCCTACAGTATGAGGCCTCACAAATTGCTTTCTATGAACGAAATTTGTTTCAAATGACAACTCAATAAGGTCTTAGAGGGGAATTTAAGGGTAACTCCACTCCAGGAAATACCGTTATTTTCAAAAAAGTTGGGATGTGGAATAATTTCATGATTTCGCATCACATACATTTCTTACTACTGGCAAACAGCAAATGTTTATTCCATTCAACTTTATTGTTCTTGTAGCGTTAATGCTGTTGCATCACGGGATTTAGCAAACATGGATATATATGAGCTAAACCCCGAATATTAAAAAATTATAAGCGCTTATAACCAGCACATAAATAGTCATAAATATGTATTGCTTGTCTCATACATTTGCATGATATTAATGCGCCAACCCTGAAATTAGTACATTAGCGAATAAGAATTTCAATTTTATGTTTCTTGGCAATCAATCTATTCCCTGGAATTTTCTTAACCAATACAATTGTATGTTCAAAAGGATTACGGAAGAAATTCAAACGACAGCAGATGTACATGACGAAAACATCTAGATTGTGTTGGACACCAGTATTTCAAAATGGTGATGAAATATCAATGATTAAACTAAGTGCGTTCAACGAATGGGATACAATTCTGCAAAAAGACAGTCAAAGAGTAACTGATGATCTACAAAAAGCTCTAAAATTACTTCATGATGCCGAATGTTATCATGAAAACATAACAAACGAGGATGTCATGATTGATACAACTAACGTATGTTTTGTTTGTCATTTTTGTTACATTTCAATTTGTATCAGAAATATTTTGTTGTTTAAGTAATTTGATTTCTGATGTAGATGACGATGTTGATGATGTTTTGTTGTCGTTATTTCGTTGTTTTTGTTGTTGTTGTTGTTGTTTTTGTTGTTGTTGTTGTTTTTGTTGTTGCTGCTGCTGTAGAGATACTGTTTTTGTTCAGATGTTTCGTCTAAACAAGCTTGTAAAGTCATCGACTTTTGTTGATGATCACGATAAATTACTCGAGTCAGTATTGTCTTCATAAGACAAACATTTCAAAAGCATTCAAGTTTATGTGTCGCGAATTAAAACCATGAGCAATTGATTAAAACGTAAATTCTCTTCAGTTCGAGGTAGTCTTCTACTTACTTACACTTTAGAAGTTCATAAGGTTTAGTTGACCTATATGTGCAGAAACGATCTTTCAAACTGTTGGCCAAAACTAACACAATTGCATATGAGAACTATTTCCTTTTATGATTACTGATATATTTGTAACACTTTTATTTAAGAATTGTTTGTTGCTACTGCCTGCTAATATAATAGTGGACAACACGGGGGTCTATTCGAATAAATATGGGTATGACAGTACATTTATGTTTACACTAACATGTTTAGGAGGAAATGCTTATTCAATGATTATGACATTATTGGCAAATTTGCATTTTATTAGGACACGTGCTCTGGAGCATTCTTGATGTGTGAAAATCCAAAGAAAAAAACACAGAAGAAAGATTTGAGTGGACCAAACAGTAAGGAATCAAAAGCCAGTAAAGGGAAAGATGCAGCTATAAAGAAAACACAAAACCTGCAAAACAAAAACTCGGAGGCGATTGACAAAAAAGAATCTGAAGATGCGGAGAATGATAAACCAGGAGTCATCCAAGAGAGCAGTTCACACATGGAAATGCCTGAAAACCTGCCAAATTCACAATCAGCGGCCATCGAAGGAAATGATACGTACACTGATGATTTAGGTAACTTAGAAAGCAAGGAACCTGATGCAAACCAAGAGAAAGATCCAGGCATGAAGCAATATGAACACCTAGAAAGTAACGAATGTGAAGCCAACCGTGAGAAAGACACAGGCAGCGAACAATGTGAAAAAGTAGAAAGTACGGAGTCTGAAGAAAACCTATGGAAAAATACAAGCATGAATGAAAGTGACGAATTGGAAAGTAAGGAATCTGAGGTCAACCAAGTGAAAGATACAGCCAGACAGCAATGCGAACAACTGGAAAGTAAGGAATCTGAGGCCAACCAAGTGAAAGATACAGCCAGACAGCAATGTGAACAACTGGTAAATAAGGAATCTGAAGCCAAGCAAAGGAAAGATAAAGACAGAAAACAAAGTGAACAAAAGGAAGGCAAGAAAGCTGAAGCCAACCGAAGAAAAGATGTAGGCAGTAAGCAATGGAAACAACTGGAAGGCAAGGAACCTGAAGCCAACCGAGGGAAAGATACAGGCAGTAAGCAATGGAAACAACTGGAAGGCAAGGATTCTGAAGCCAACCGAGGGAAAGATACAGTCAGTAAGCAATGTGAACAGACGGAAGGCAAAGAACATGAAGCCAACCGAGGGAAAGATACAGGCAGTAAGCAATGGAAACAACTGGAAGGCAAGGAGCCTGAAGCCAACCGAGGGAAAGATACAGGCAGTAAGCAATGGAAACAATTGGAAGGCAAGGAACCTGAAGCCAACCGAGGGAAAGATACAGGCAGTAAGCAATGGAAACAACTCGAAGGCAAGGAAACTGAAGCCAACCGAGGGAAAGATACAGGCAGTAAGCAATGGAAACAACTCGAAGGCAAGGAACCTGAAGCCAACCGAGGGAAAGATACAGGAAGTAAGCAACGGAAACAACTGGAAGGCAAGGAACCTGAAGCCAACCGAGGGAAAGATACAGGCAGTAAGCAATGGAAACAGCTGGAAGGCAAGGAACCTGAAGCCAACCGAGGGAAAGATACAGGCAGTAAGCAACGGAAACAACTGGAAGGTAAGGAACCTGAAGCCAACCGAGGGAAAGATACTGGCGGGGAGGAGTGTAAACAACTGGAAGGCAAGGAACCTGAAGCCAACCGAGGGAAAGATACAGGCAGTAAGCAACGGAAACAACTGGAAGGCAAGGAACCTGAAGCCAACCGAGGGAAAGATACTGGCGGGAACCAGTGTAAACAACTGGAAGGCAAAGAACCTGACGCCAACCGAGGGAAAGATACAGGCAGTAAGCAACGGAAACAACTGGAAAGCAAGGAACCTGAAGCCAACCGAGGGAAAGATACAGGCAGTAAGCAACGGAAACAACTTGAAGGCAAGGAACCTGAAGCCAACCAAGGGAAGGATATTGGCAGGAAGCAGTGTAAACAACTGGAAGGCAAGGAACCTGAAGCCAACTGAGGGAAAGATATTGGCAGGAAGCAGTGTAAACAACAAGAAAATGAAGAATCTGATGCCAAATATTACAGATGGGCAGCAGTCTGATAACTAATAAAATAAATAAAAGTTGCCCAGGAAAAGATACATAAAATAAATCTGAAAAACGTGGAGAAAGTGAATATTTGGCAATGCAAATAAATTATACAGTCTGAACACATGTAACTAAGGCTAACCAAGAGAAACATTACTATAAACATATATATGGTTGTGGATCATGATCAGTAACTGTGTTTGTGTTGGTTTCAGTAAGCATATTATTAAATTTGTTTCTAGGTAAATTTTCATTCTTTGATAAGCACATTTCTGGATTTTACTATTGCAATAGGTATTTCTGGAACTATATAACTTACTTCTCAAATGTTATGTACAATTGTGTACGGTACAGTATTTTACATAGTATTGATGTATTTAACATTATGAAGTTGCATTCATTTTTTCAGTAGTGGTTGGATATTTAGAGTAGCCGTTTAGACCAGTCAAAATAGGGTTTGACTTTGAAGCAATTGCAATATATATTCTTGTTAGTGCACCTCTCTCAACATTTTATACTGAACAAGATATCAAAATGTAAGCGGTGAAACATGAGTAAAGATGCGTTTTTGAAAATTTGACTAATTAGGATATTTTTGAACTATTATATGTGTAAACACGAATATAAGTAACATTTCTGTGGATAGCGCTGATGACGAGAAATCACTCTAGCACCGTTTTGAGGGCATGGAACTATCTCCTTTCTTTGTTAGTGTAAATATACGAGTATATAGTATGTGTGTAAATTTATGCAATAACTATAGTCTATACAAGGTATACAATGCTTGCTTATGCAAGCAACATGATATTGAGATTATTTACATGAATTACATAATATAATATAGACTGTAGAATTACTAGTGTTAATACACCTGGTTACAAGTTATATACCCGCTTTGCGTTCAAGTCATCATACAGGTTTCCAGACCAAGACTCAAATCGTATAGAGATCGATCTGTGGAACCAACTACCTAACACTGTCCGCTCTGTACCGAGTATGGAGACTTTCAAATTAAGACTAAAGACATACCTTTTTGAAAGAGCTTAGCTGTAGCAGTTTCCATTGTAAAGCGCCAGGGTACATCATTGATGGATACTATGTGCTATATAAATATTTTTATTTATTCATATTATTTATAAGTGTGTTGCAATATGGAGAAAACAACATAAATTGAATCATCAGAAACCATTACTGTACCAAATGACCAGTGTGCCGTTAAGTAATTAGTTTAATTATTGGTATAATATATAGAAGGCATCATTTATGTGTGTCTGGAACATGCCAGTAATACAGGTATCAAATAAAGAAACCCACATGAGGTCACATTTAAAATCATCAAACCAATCTGATAAGCCACATCTATCATTTTATACTATCAAAGAACATATAAACCATACATTTAAAAGGGGAAGTGCCACTCTAGTAAATATAGATATCTTCATACACTTTGGTTTCTGGAGAGTCATATCTTGATTACACATCACATTAATATTGGTTGCAAAGATATATTATTATTAAATCTCTTTTTCCTCTATATTGTTCTTTCAGTGATACACCATTACATGTTAGGTCTTAGCACACATGATTATTCATAAGATTTTATTGATGGCTTGAAACATGACACGTGACTAGATATCGTCCTAGAAATCAGAAATGCAGTGAATGACAGAACGTCATGGAAAGTTTTCGTCACACAAACTCGATCGATAAAAGTGAAAGTATTCATAAGATGCACATAAGGCCTTACTTCGATCACATAAGTAGTCATGAATATGATACAAATTGAAAAATGCTTTTAAAAGATAATTTCGTGTTGCCATTGTATAACTTATTACATTATTACGTATTTAATGCCCTATAAGAAGCAAGAACATAATCATCACACATTTAAAATAACTGAACATAAATTAGAAAACTGTCTGTGAAGAACTAAAGTACTTAATTAGCACCATTTGTCACAGTAAACTTAAACAATAGTTGAATAAATCAAGCATAGTAGCAAGTAACAACATGACTGAAGATTTAACGATAATAAATAGCGTCATGAAAAACGGCCTAAATAAGTCTAAGCTAGTAAACAATTATAAACCTGAGAATGTCAGATGATGCTAGATTATGATAGGAACTACAGATAAGGCTTTTGCTTTTTACTTTTACATTTTTTATTATATGGGAAATATACAGAATACAACAGACAAAAGTGAAAAGAAAACAAGAAGAAAAAAGACTCATAGAGAAAAAAACACAACAAGACACAAAGGAAATATTGAAGGACAGTGAACTTACTGTTAGTATGCAAATATGAAAAGGCAATTTACAGTAGTCGGTAACATAATCACATGACTTGGAATAAACCACCCTAAGTGTCGTCAAACATTTCTGTTGTGCATAAATGTCTTTCAGTCTGAAGCTTATTCCTAAGGGTTGTAATAACATGAAGGTGAAAATGGTCTTGCTTTTGAAGTTTCTGTGTATAAATAAATCACTTTGCTTGAATTATGCAGCAGCTATGAATGTGTTTGATTTCTTTTTCACCATTTCGAACATAATGTCTCTGTGTGTGATATCAACGGGCACACCTGTTATTAAACATAGCCATTGTGTCATGTCTTAGTAGAACCTGTCAGTGGAGTTATAAACGGAAAGAATAGTGCAACAAAGTGTACTTCTCCTCACAATATCTACAATTATCTGAATTAAGCAAATTCCACTGGAAGAGCATAGTGTTACGTTAAAATATCATGAATACAATTTTAAATTAGAAGATAATTAATTTTGTTTCGCTCACGCCGTAACTGGAATATTATAGACATATTTTCCAGTCTCCTTGAAGCAATGGGAAAACACTCTGCCATTTTTTTGGACTAATTACTTCATGGGGTATCGCATACTAAAAAATACAGTGTACAATTTCCCTGGTTTAGTTTAAGAATCTATGTTGTCTCTCTGTGTATTGACATTGTCTGCAATGGTTGCCTTCCAGTGATGTGGTATTGCATATTTTAATGATACATATTGCAGGAAGTTACGTCTTGTCCCATTGTATTTGCAAAGAATGGAATTGTTTGTTAGTATAGTGCCGGCATTATCAAATACATCCTCTACTTCTTTACACCAGCTTGATACCAGTCTTTGTAAAATAATGGACTTTTACCTTTGGTAACAATACAAAGATTAAACCAAACAGATTCCTTATATATATCGCATATATTTTATGTTTGTGGTTCAGTATGTTTTTTGTTTTTTTTAAAAACGTTTTTTCTTCAGAAGGAATTGAGGTTTTACTGACCACAGTGCTTCAGTTTTGCCACAGTTAAGTTCGAGGCTAGCACCCCAATAAAAGTAGTCAGTAAATTAAGCGTATTTTGTATGACCGTTGTTCCAAACGCAGCTACTTGTGTTAGAATGTTAACCCAAGAAAGAACCAGATTTAAACTGAATGCGTTCAGTAAGGATTTATACAAGGAATTTAGCTCTATATCTGTGATTCGTCAAGTCCCAATGAAAGTTAGTTGTCAAAAATGTTGTTCAAATACCTGCCTCGCCTCCTATTCTCCGCACAGGAAAGCTTGCCATCCTTGACTTCATTCGGCTTGTGTGATCCCCTACATACCTGGGATATAGCATGTGCGTGTTGAACTTCCTTCTGTCTCACCATGAGTTTACACATTCTCAAGATTTTGTTGAGTGGCGCGCCCTCACTGTACACTAATTATATAGAGGTCAAAGTATAGGTCACCATTATTGATACATTGTCGAGAAACTTTCTTCATAGGCTACACGAGGCTTGGTCTATTTTCCATATTTTGACCACACACATTCGGGTATAAATTATAGATTGTTACTTTTGATAAATATGTGAGAGTGTATTTGTATCATGAGATACACAGCTAGATAAATGATTATGTACAAGCCTTGCAACAAACAGCAGTAGTTTGTTATCGAGAGAAATCGGAAAAGAACACAGTACTAAAAAGAAGACGGTTATGGTCAATATAATACTTCCTAAACTTCTAATAAAAAATCTAAAATAACACGATTTCTCTTTATTCATCATGCGAATATGTTGTTCGTCCTTCACACCTGCATTTTATTGCATTTTTGGTGTACATATGTAATAATAACAGAACTGCATGACCTGGCAATGGACGGTATGGCATACAGAAGTTAATTTCATGAGTGATTCTGTTAATACTGCTGTATTTTCACTCGCTATCGCTGCTGAAAATACGCGGCAGAATAAACCGAATCACTCATGAAAATTAGTTCTGTATGCCCTACCGACCATTGCGAGGTCATTTTTTTTCATATTATTTATTTCTTAAATGTGTTAGTATTACCCAATAGAACCTTTTTTCGAGATTACATACACTTTAAAACAAATAAAAGGAATAAATTAGGACAACAGTAAATAGGCACAGCGTTCTTTAAAAAATATCCACTTACATGACCAGACTACGATCTTAGGATCTCTTTTAATAATCGATGAGTGCCATTGCGAGCGGTTATATCATTGGAAATCGCCTTAGAGAAGTCGCAAAAAAGCTATTTTTAAAAAGCTCCAGATGTCACTTGTTTTAAAGGGTGCGGTTCTCTGATTGTCAGTTTATTAGCCAGACAAGCACACAAGTGTCATGTCTGTTAAGTTAAACATGGACGAGAAGAAGAGGACCTTCAATGTGTTTGGTATTGTGGTTTTCGGTATTTTCTTGAAGACAGCATTCGTCGAATGTCAGGAGTTTGGCGTTTCTACTAATGACGGTACGTATATTTCCGGAAGAAAACAAATCGCCATCTGGTCCCTGTTTCTTCTTTTCTTAGTAATTCATCATAATTTTACATTAACTTAACATCACTTGTGCTTACGTTCCAAAAACTTACTGAAAAAAAACGTACTGTTCCAAAAGACTTTCCTTAAACCATATTAAATTGATCATATTTAAATTCGTGTTTGTTTTATTGGAATTGATTTCACTGGTTTGTGATGAATTAGAATCGTTGTTCATCCCCTATTAAAATGTAAGAAATAAAACAACTAAGATAAAAATTCGTTTTAGCTGGTGTCAATGACAAACGTTACAAAATTAATAAACCAAGCTAGTTATGTTGTTTAACAACTTCAATTGCCTTGTTTACAAATAACCATTTTCATATGTCCTAAGGAATCAACCCATTCTGAAACCATAATTTTTTTATTTTGAGAAATTTGCTTCCATTTGTCATTGCTTATAAAATCGTTCGAGATGGGTTATTCTAAACTGTGTACAAATAGGCAAATTAGCTGTGTCAGCAATGTCATCTACATACATAAGAATACTAATTGATAGGAAATCCTTATTTACATAAATTACCTCAGATTCATTTGTATCCATGTACCTTGATAATTCATGTCTAAATAAGGAAAACAAGAGAGGACTTAGCATACAACCTTGTATTTTTTTCAATATTGCATATAAACTAAAAAAAAACTGTAAACAAACTCAACAACAACAAAACCATCCGGGAAAAGACCCTTACCATTGCCACACATTTCGATTGCATGACTGACTTCTTGTACAGATATGGCCTCATTAACAGAAGTTAGTGGGTTTTACTCACAACGTGGACAATGGTTATTATGGTTTTCTGACTCCTTCAGTATAGTATAATTGAAACCAAACCATTAATAGATTATCAATAATTGTCATTCACCAGTAAATCCTTTTAACATCAAATACCATTTGTACCAATTATGTTATTTGTAATAAACAAATCTACATTTTTATGAACATGAAAATATTCTCTCTCTAGTGAAAATATGGCACAAAGTTGCTTACTTTATTTCATTACATATGTACAATTGTGTTCGTTGATAAACAGTCAAAAATAAAACCGGTATTTTCAGTGATGGCTATGCAAATGAGATAAATTGAGATAAAATAGATCCAAAAGTCTTTCATGTTGTTACACACTTTTTGAACAATGTTTTGTTGGTTCATAAGGTATTTCACTATTTTTCTCGACCATCGCAAGTTCTGAGGTATCAAATAATTATGCAAATCAGTGCCTTAGCTATCAAATAACTATGCAAATTAGCAAGGTATTTTCACTGTTGATTATGCAAATGACTAAACAACTTTTCGAACTACTTTATGTTAGTAAATATTGCCGGCGACCACTACATTACATCATGATAATATTGCTATATGGAAGATACTTCGGTTGATTCTGAACATAGAAACGATTTGTTTAATTTGAATTACTTTGAACTTTCTGAAAGTGAATTTTATAATCAACAACAAAATAAAACTGACCCGAAGCACGCGCCAGCGTCTACGACCACCGATGACATCGTTCTCAGGACCATCAACCAGCTAGAACGCAGTCAATCAATTCCTACAATTATGTGGAATGTTTTGAAAACACATATTAGCGGTGGATCTTTCAATTTCACATTTCATGTCGCCGGAAACAGCTCTGCCAAAGTTCTAGTCAGTGTGCTTACATTATAAAACGCTGCAGACAATCCGTAATCTTTTCCGATTCTGATGAAGACTAACTTTTATAATATTGTACATTTTGAAAGTTTTTGCTGAATTACTATTATATAGGACACTAAGAATACCACGCTATTGTAATGTATCTGTTTCTACTTCAAAAATAATCGTGTATTCATTTCTTCTGATTGGTTTTGTGAATGACTCACAGCGGAGCTCAGCTAGCTAGCGAAGGCAGGTCAACACGTAATTTGCATATCAATACTTATTGTTGTTGACAACCAATCATCGCTCAAAATTTACTTGTCTGACCTCTGCCTGACCTGAATGACATGAGCTGGTGATCTGATACATATTAATGCGAATATGTTGTTCGCCCTTCCCACCTGCAGTTTATTGCGTTTTTGGAGTACATATGTAATAATAACAGAACCCCATTGCCTCGCAATGGACGGTAGGGCATACAGAATTTATTTTCACTCGTGATTCGGTTTATTCTGCTGTATTTTCACTCGCTTTCGCTCGTGAGAATACGCGGCAGAATAAAATGAATCAACCATGAAAATATCTTCCGTATGCCCTACCGTCCATTGCGAGGCCATGGAGTTCTGTCATATTATTTATTTCTTAAATGTGTTAGTAATACCCAATAGAATCTTTTTTGCGAGATTACATACACTTAAAAACAAACAAAAGGGACAAACTAGGACAACAGTTAGTAGGCACAGGTTTCTTTAAAAAATATCCACTTACATGACCAGACTATGATCTTAAGATCTCATTTAAATATCGATGGGCTCCATCGCGAGCGGTATTATCATTGTCTGAACTCGCAAAGTAAAGCTATTTGTAAAAAGCACCAGATGTCACGTATTTTTTAAAGGGTGTGGTTCTCAGTTCGTTAGTTTGTTAGTCAGAACAAGCAACCGACTGGTTATGTCTGTTAAGTTAAGAAAATACGAGATGAAGACGACATTTGAAGTATTTTGTATTGTGATTTTCGGCATTTTTTAAAGACAACATTCGTTGACTGTCAGGAGTTTGACGTTTCTTCTACTGACAGTATGTATATTTCCAGAATAAAACTAAAACCAATGTATTCTGGTCTATGGTAGCTTCGTTTCCTGGCAATTGGTTATAATTTTACACTAAATTAATATCACTTGGATTTACCATCACAGAACTGATATCTTACAGTTTGTAAAATTTCATTAAACCTCATTACATTTATTATATTTAAATTCATTTTTATTCCATCGGAAATACATTTCAATAGTTTATGATGAATTACAATCCTGACTTTACTTTAGGTTTAGATTTAAGTTTATTGAAATCTACTACAAGGCCTCAGCCAATCGTACAAATCAACTATCCACAATAACTGTAACAGAAATAGGAAATTTACATAAACAGAAAACGAAATATTTTGGAAAAAACTATATCTGTATGAATAAACTCTACAGAAACACCTCATGTGTCAACTGTTTCTCACAACTTGAAAGCTTTAATAAGATATACAGACGGCTTTTTAATGGTGGTCTGATCCTAGGATGATATTAAACGGACTAGACTGTAAACGGTTGGATTTGTTCTTCTGTGTGCTTTTAAAAAAAGGTTATTCTAAGTTCAACATAAAGTGGACAGATAAATAAAAAATGATATTCATCTTCGAGAACAAGTATATTGTTAATTTCTTTTTACAATACAAACAAAATCTCTGCGATACATGTTGTTGAAGGTGGCGGCCTACCGCAATGTTCAATTTATGAGTCGAGCAGCGAAACTCAGCTAAACTAACGTTTTGTCTATAATTTAGTTAATTTAAAGCCACTTTTACAACGAACATATGACTCCAGCAAATAAGTTGACCTTAAAACATTCAATATTTTGTCATGAATACCGAAAGAAGTAAGTCTATACCTCAACAAAACACAATTAATCCTATGAATTGTTTAAGAGAAATCTAAAAAAATGCATAAACACGACCTCCTTTAACAGGAATGTACTTTTGAACGAAAGATTGAACACAAAAATGTTGGTCACAGTTAAGTAACACATTCGACAACCGGTTTGTGTTTCCATGGAAATAATATTTGACGGGTTTAATGCATGTTTGAAACTAAACAATGGATTCAGCAGGTCATACCAATTAATCAAAAGATTACTCACAAAAATATTAGCATTTTAGTTGTCCATCAGCTTATGCCTTGAAAATATTATAATTTGTTCACCAATTGAAGTGCTGCTCAATAGTATCTCATTCGACAAATTTGATTTGTTGCTGAACAGTTATATTAAAATGCTGTTAGACACATAATCAAATCTTCAACTATTCATTTACTGAAAACGAAGTAATTTATCTCATAATCGACACTTGTTCAAGTAAATATCATTAAATGTCGAGACAATAATAACCCAAAATAATCATAGAATATTAAAAATAAATGTGAAGAGTGGGGAAACAACTTTATCATTTTGACAATTTTATAAAGGTGAAAACCATGAATTCTAAATTGTGACTATTGAACTGCAGGGTTCACTTGAGATGCGGTACTGTAGCGGCGTCACAACGTCGCTCTCGGTGATACACTACAACCGCTACAGATCGCCGAGTGTAAGCTCCCATTCAAAATATGTTCAGGATCATGAACACAATTTTAAACCGTGTTTTTGTAAGACAATATCCTTCCCCTCTTTGAAAGTCGAGCATATCCCATGTCTCTGATTGTAACTGCGTCGTTCTCGCTCAAATTAATACTTCCTCAGTGTTATTTTCAAGTGGCGTACTGCATTCTCGACTTTTCATCTAACATGTTCAATTATGTGGACATGTTGACCAATACCGGGCATGCACCATACAATAGCACGACATCGTAATAGACTGCCGAGTAGGATTCCTGTGATGTGTTTCGGAGTATGTGTTGCCGTTTCGAACTTTACATAAAATGAACCGATTCGCGTATTTACGTAGTGAACGTTGGTATTGAAGCAAGTGAATTGACTATTTTTATGAGAAAACTATGGAAGTATCTGCAGAGAGATTTTACCCATCCTTTTTAACATAATGATAGCTTTGTTTGGTTTGCAAACCCTGTGAGAGAAAAAAATTAACGAAAATGGCGAGTCACAACAACATAAAATATGAACTAGCATGACAAGCACTGTAAACAAAAACAAAACTACAATTAATGCAGCTATATTCACTTCAACTAACACATAATGTTATTTACACCTCTCTGTGCAGATGACCTTTGTATGATAATACCCAATGAGAGGGAGTTATGCATGATACGAGAAAATGGACTAATGCCTTCGCCGGATTCCTGTCAAAACGTTGACTGTTGCTTTGACCCTATGAAAGACAAATGCTATAAGAAGTCATCAATACGTAAGTTTCTGAAAGACCTCTTGCATCTTGACGAAAAAGAGCTCTCATCGGCCAATTTGCAATACTGTGTCTAAGATTGTTAGAATTTTTACCTACCCCTGGGCAAGGGTTCAAACAGTATAGGCTAAATAGTCTATTTCCCAGCATAGTTTCTGAGGCATTACAAAAGCAGTGATTGTTACTGCGGAGTGGATAACCCATAGTATATCTCTGTTGTAAAATCACACGGGAGAAACTCTCGATGGGAGTATTTTGGTTAATCTACTAACAGACGATTTTCAAAATGTTTCAACTGTTATATATGTTAAATATATTCAGAGTTAATGAAAATGGAAATTTGGAGGCATTTTCGTCGAATCAGTGGTTATCAAAAATCTCGGCAATGACCACTTTCCTCCTTACACAACGGATTTCTGAAATGCTCCAGATTTCTAAAATGCTCCACCCGATCCTGAAGTGAAGTAGTGTCGCTTGGTAACTGAGAGTACGGTTCAAATGTGTGAAACTGCTGCAACACAAATGCATTCGGTGAGCGTGCGTTCAAAGAGCAGCACCAGTCTTATGGAAGAGTATACCAGTTGAACTTCGCTCTTCCTCAATTGTCGATAAATTTGATTCGAGAAAAATATCCAGACACGCCTGTTTGTAAGAGCTTTCTCTAACTTTTTAGATTGTCTACTATTGTTCCTGTTCAGCACCATAGAACATTACGTCGTATTGGCTTATTTCTATTTCGCTATAAAATGTCTTTGATTGATTGATTGATTGATTGATTGATTGAAACATCTACTAGTAACTTGCTTAATATTTCTATGTGTACAGCAGATGTTATCTTGACCAGGTTTGTCTATTTCCATGCCCCTATTTTAAAGAGACCACCGTTGTATTCTTCAAAAAACCATTAATATGATTAATTTTGCTTGTGTAGATTATACTATACAGTAATAGCGAGTGCCAGACCAGCAAAGCATTACAACCGAGCGTAATGATTAATGAATTTATGAAGCAGGAACTGTAACATTGAAATGTAACTGTACCATTTTAATGAATAGTCATGTGACGCTAGGTTGCCGCTATACTTATTTTCGTGGTCTGGGCCATATTTGAATTAGATCACGTGACAAACTAGAATTTTCATTTTTTCATTCCACCTGATTTTCAAATCATGATGATTTTGAGGATTGAGAAATAAAACAAAAACAAAAAAAATTAAGTAACAGAAACATGATAAATGACAAATTAGCCATTTAGTGCAATGAGTTCATTATGTGTTTGTTATAAGTAATACATTGATCGATTGAGATCGATTTATTGATTGATTTATGAATTGAATGATAAATTTTTGTGAAGCAATACAACTTATCTTGCGTGATATTTTTGATGATTTAAAGCCTTTTTTCTTCTTCTCTGACTACTTTGCTCTCTTCCACTTGTATACAATTTTCTCTTTATTGACTAAATAAAGACGTCTTGTCCATTCATCTACTCTTATCTAAATGAAAACACTCCTAATATCATAATTAGCATGGATCACTTACAGTGAAAATTTGCTTTATGGCTAATCTTATGGGAAATTAACACACCGGACAAATAGTTGTGACATTTTAAAACTGATGCAAAGCAACGTAATTCATCATTTAATTCCCCTGCCATGGATCACGTTTCACCAAAGGGAAACAATTTGTCCTACAAAACATTTCTACAATATTGAAAGCACAAGCTAAACTTGCAATTCAAATATTGAAACATGTTTTTTTTTGTATTTAAAATATTTTTTTTTATTGGAGTAAAAAAGAAGTTATACATAGCAGGTATTTACAGTATCTGGATAAAACACAAACTGATTTCTTTACAGAATTCAAACTTATTTTTCTATTCCCTACTTAATGCTGAGGCTTGGACAATGTGCTTTAGATAACTTCCCCATTTCTTTATGTGTGAGTTGAGCTTATGCCTCCTATTTGCAATATTATACTCAATTTTCTGTATTGATTGTACATAGTTCTTATATGCTCTAAAGTCCAATGTCTCTTTTTTACATCGACAGATGTAGATATATCTCTTGCCAAGCAGTATAAGAAAATTTACAAGACACGATAAATTGAATCTCCAAGGATTATTTGCCAGTCTTTTGGTCTACAATGCAAATCTAATTTTCTGCCCCATACCATGAAAACACTTTCCCAAAATAACTGTACCTGTTCACACTCACAGAACAAGTGGAGCAGTGTCTCTTCGTCATTCTTACAGAATGTACACCGTGGATTGTCAACCTTTGGTGGTTTCATTTTGCACGGTTTAACATTTGTGGCTAAAATATTATGTAATATCTTGAATTGAAATTCCCTAAGTTTTGTTTCTATAGTAATCTTCATTGGCAATTGATATATCGTTTCCCATAAGTCAATTCTCCCCTCAAACACTCATGTAAAGTACCCTTCTGCTCTTGGTCGAACAGATACATTTTCAAGTATTCTTTGCACAATTATTCTTGTTGTACAGTGGTTCAATGGAAGAGACTCCCTACCAAAATAAAGCTTACCATCGCAGTATTGAGGACCAGGAACTCCTTTTATTTTGCACATATTCCCAAGCTACCTTTTGTCCATCCTCCCCATATAACTGCTCCACATACCAAATGTTGACGTTTGCAAATTCAATATAAAATACTGTTTTACCCGCAATTAAAATGTCCCTTGTTATTCCAGATGAGTGTTTTCTTTGCGGATACCTCATTTCCCCTGGGGGGCATTTCTATGCTAAGATTAGACCATGCCTTTAACATGCCGTGGAAGAAACCTGGGATTTTTCTGTCTAGCAAATCTACGTCACAATTACATTGCAATAATACCTTCATTCCCCGACTAACTTTAAAATTCTATGTAAAAATAATTTCCAAGGGTGTTTTGTGGTTTCATCACAGTATCTCCTGATCCAGTTAATCCTCACTGCTTTGTACATGGCAAATATGTCAGGCATATCAAGTCCCCATCCCTTTTTCCCCACCATTGTGTGTCTTGCAATCTTGTCGAGTACTCTCCACAAGAAACTATATAGCAGTTTGTTTATTTCTTTCAGTCTTGTTTGGGGAATATCAGTTAAGGTCAACATATACTGAATCCTAGAAAGCCCCGTTGTTTTAATAATCTGAATTCTTCCCAACAGGGTAAGATCTCTGGTTTTCCAAAAGTTAAGGCACTTCTTTAATTTTTCCACTGGACCGACAACCTTCAAGTTGTTGGCCGTGTCTTTGTCGTAAGACACATAAATGCCCACTATTTTAATCGGTTCCTTAGGCCACTTAACCCGTAGGGGTGTACTTTTACAGTGTTTCTTTGTCCCCAACCACAATGCTTCTGATTTTTCATAATTTAACTTTAATCCTGAAACAATTTTAAACTTATCTAATAGACGGAATAGGTTTTTTGCTGACCTTATATCATGAAGGACACAGGTCAAATCATCGGCAAAGGACGCATTTTTGATCTCCTGTTCCCTATATTTATGCCTTTGATACTGACATTGTAGTGTAATCAGAAAAATCTCTAAACTTAAGATGAAGAGAGTTGGAGAGATACAGTCCCCTTGTCTCACTCCCCTACCCAGTGGGAAATAACCCGTAGTTGTACCTTTGTTCATCACACAGCTTTGCGTGTTTGTATAAAGTGCTTGCACCCACTGAATAAAGTCTGCTCCAAGCCTTGAGTGAATTTAACAGAAAACTCCATTCTAGGCTGTCAAAAGCCTTTTCAAAGTCCACTGTTAATAATATACCCGGTAAATTCATCTCCTGTGTATATAACACGACACTTTCAATCAGTCTTATAACATCTCCTATATACCTATTGTCAATGAAAGCTGATTGGGTTTCATGTATTATCTTTGGAAGTACCTTCTCAACTATCTTTGCCAAACACTTAGTCCCAATTTTATAGTCCGTATTGAGTAATGAAACTGGTCTCCAGTTTTTTATATATCTTCTATCTTTTCCCGATTTTTCCAAAAGAATGATTACACACTGTCTTTGTGATGGTTAAAATTCTCCTTTTCGGAAGCCACTGTTCAATGCCATAACCAAATTAGGACCCAGAAATTTCCAGAATTGCTTATAAAACTCTGCCGTCAGTCCATCATTACCTGGTGTTTTATTATTTGGTAGGGCATTCAATTCTACCTTTGCTTCTTCCAAAGTAATTAGCCCCTCACACAGATCAGCCTCCTCCTGGGACAGTTTTGGGACACTTAGATTTTGGATAAATAAATTTTCATGCTCTCTATGATTCTCTGAAGTAATCTTTGTTGAATACAAGTCATTATAAAACTCTTTAATTTCCTGCCTTATTTCATCAGGTTTCTTTAGAACTATATTGTTTTTTGATGACAACAATGTGTTGATTTGTGACCTTTGACAGTTTGATTTCTCCAAACTTAGGAAATACTTGTTTTTTTCCCCAGTTCATACCAATTACATCTTGATCTGATAATACACCCCCAGTTCATACCAATTACATCTTGATCTGATAATACACCCCCAGTTCATACCAACTATATCTTGATCTGATAATACACCCCTCTGTAACATGATCCATTTCCCCCAGTTCATAGCAATTACATCTTGATCTGATAATACACCCCCAGTTCATACCAATTACATCTTGATCTGATAATACACCCCCAGTTCATACCAATTACATCTTGATCTGATCTGATAATACACCCCTCTGTAACATGATCCATTTCCCCCAGTTCATAGCAATTACATCTTGATCTGATAATACAACCCCAGTTCATACCAATTACATCTTGATCTGATAATACACCCCCAGTTCATACCAATTACATCTTGATCTGATCTGATAATACACCCCTCTGTAACATGATCCATTTCCACCAGTTCATACCAATTACATCTTGATCTGATAATACACCCCCCATTCATACCAATTACATCTTGATCTGATAATACACCCCCAGTTCATACAAATTACATCTTGATCTGATAATACACCCCTCTGTAACATGATCCATTTCCCCCAGTTCATACCAATTACATCTTGATCCTATAATACACCCCTCTGTAACATGATCCATTTCCGTCTGAAGTTCCTCTCTGAAATTTAGACACTGCTGAGTTATCTCGGGTCCGGGGTCAGTTGTCAAGAAATCCTCCATCTCCTGTATGTTATGTTCACGTTTATCGATCTTTTCTCTTCTTTCCTTAGCTTTCTTTTTACTATACTCCATAGAGACATTTTTAGTTTTAAATTTCATCCAGTCCCACTCCATCCCAGGGTCAAGGAACTCTGGATTACTTGTCCATTGTGTAAGGTTTTCTTCCATTAGTTCAATGTAATCTGAATCTCTCAGGAGACTGTTATCAAACTTCCAGTATGATGGGCCTCTTTTCGTCTCTTCCCATTTCATTAACAACACTGCAGCCGAGTGGTCCGAACATACCCACGGTACTGTCGACGTCCCAGTAATTACTGACTGTAAGTTATCGCTTGTCAGAAAATAGTCAATTCTGCTCATTACCAATTTAGGGTGGAATCGCTTCCATGTGAATGTTTTCTTATCTGGGTTCAATAATACTCTCCATATATCAACTAATTCAAAGATTTCCATTATTTATCTCATCCCTATGATCGATTGTTTCCATGGACTTGGATTTCCTCCATATCTGTCTAATTTAATGCAACATTGTGGTCACCGACCCATACTATACTTGAAAAGGGGTCAGAAACAAAATCCTTTAAAGTGGATAATAAGTCCTTTAGAAACTTGACATGATTGCATTGATCATTCGGTGCATATGAATTCACCAAAATAAAGTGCTTCTCTGCAATATAAGTATCAATAATAATAAATCTACCCTGTGGGTCTGCAAAGGAAGTTCTAATATTGAAATCTAGATTTCTAAAAATGGTCACCACACCTCTACTCAAGTTTGTACCGTGTGAAAATTCCATATGACTTCTAAGTTGATTGCCCCAAAACTTGACAGATTCATTTGTACTATGAGTTTCCTGCATCATACTAGATGGCAATAATATTTCAATCTTGAGAAATTGCAATTAATGACAAGCAAAATCGAGTAGTTTTGATTATTAGTACACATGGTGGAAGCATTTCCCGTCACCAATTTTCAATAGTAGTATTTATAGTACGCTATGCACATGAAGTGTGGCGTAGTTGTAGTACACATCCACCGGCCTTGTGTAAGCCCTTTTGTACCGTTGACATTTATTTACACTGTTCACAAATACGGACGAAAGCTAAAGGTCTCACATATTTTTAGCGAACAAATGTCCCGTTTTGGTCCTAGAGTTCAGAATTGAAAAGTTCTAAATTATCGTCACAGATCAAGAAATCATAGTCAGTTCCTGACAATCGTATTCCAATTTTACTTTACGTTATCTTCATACAATACCAGTCTATTTCCTGACGAAATATTCCGATTTTGCCCTACTTTAATAATGTAGGGTGAAATCGGAATAGGGTATTCTTTCACATAACGAGAACATATCTCACACGTTAAATTATGGGCAATACTGTGGTTGAAATAGCAAATTAACTTTTCGTTTTCGTAATATTTTGCAGAGGTATTGCTCTGCAATTTAATCTGTGGGCCGGAAAAAAAACCCTCTAGATATAGGAGTTTGTTGTGGAGGTCTGGGGACTACAAAGAACTTTGCGTATATATATATATATATATATATATATATATATATATATATATATATATATATATATATATATATATATATATATATATATATATATATATATATATATATATATAATATTCTACCATGAAATATTTGCACATAATACATAATAAGAAGTTAAATTGAGATGAAATACATTCTAACGTCTAATTGAATTAACTTATAATGAATTCTGAGTTTCGGCGAGGTAGAATACAGTCTTCTCAAAATCTCAATTCAGTATGTAAAGTTTCAATGAAATACTTAGTGGTTGCAGTAAATTCTGAATATAAATTCAATCTATATTATATTATTGTTCTAAAGTCTTCATTCACCAATCAAGACACTGAAACTAATATGAACAGATATGCTACTAACAAGAACTTCCAAAATTGCCAAGGATATAATCTACAATTCGAGGAGGCAACTTTGTTGGATGTATGTATGTATTCAATTCAATTCAATTACGGTTTATTTACATAAGCTAGGCCACTGGGGTTTCGTTACATTTCACAGCCTCATAAGCTTCATGGGTTCAAAGGTTATTTGACAAAAAAAAGAAATTTCATAAATAAGATCACTGTACACATTGGTAGCAATACACACACAAAAATATATATTTCTCTATTATTTTGTCTTTTCTTAAAGCTTTTGAAAATAAATTTAGCCAGTCCAATGGTTTCATATCTGTCCTTTGTCTGCATAAGTTTAATAAAAGTGTAATAGGTTCTGTTTTCTAGATGACGGGGTAAAATATATTTGGTTCGTAATTCCTCAGAGTAGGGGCATGTCAAAATAAAATTAAATTCATCATCTACCTCACTTTTAGTGCAAAATTTACAAATCCTTTCATTTCTTTCTATATTCAACTGTCTTCCTTTTACACATACCAGTTGACTATCACATGAACATCTAATACGTGCAATAGCTGAAATAAGATATTTGTCTGGTAAATCTGTAATGTATTTCTCTTGTTCTAAAAGTGACTTAAAGTTTCTGTAGTGATAAAGTGTTTTATCCTCTTGAATATTAGTATGCCATTCCTGGTGTGCTACTTCAATGACTCTAGACATAAATAATGACAAAAAAATATTCGTGATTGGCAACCTCTTGAGCCATCCATACATAATTAAAACCATATCTTTGCAATAAGTTGCGAACATGACTTGCCCAAGTTATTTTACCTTGTCAGTCCAAATTGTATAACATTTTATAGGCCCTACAGGGAAGCCTTGAGTTAGCCATGTGAATCAAAATTAACCAATATTTAATACAACGTTTAATACAATCAACAAAAAGAGGCATTCTACCACATTCACCCAACACTGCATTACTGGAGGTATTTGTTCTAACATCAATAAGTTTACGACAATAGTTTAACTGCACCCTCTCAATACTCAAGTCCTCTTTGTAACCCCAGATTTCTGAAGCATAAATTAAAATTGGTTTCACCATAGCATCAAAAAAGTTTACAGTTTAAAGCTAGTGAAAAGTTTCTAAGTTCACATCTTTTAGTAAACAGTTTCTTTCTTAGTCCCTCACTCTTCCGGAGAAATCTTCGTCCACTGTGATATTTGATCCGGCCAGCTTACGTCCGTTTTTCATAATCAATTCTTTGTCCTTCCAAGACACCAGTTTAGCTACTATAGATTTTGAACCACGAACTGTTGGACCATTGTTTATTCTATGAGCTCTCTCTATCTGTATTTCCTTCTCTACCCTGTATGTATGTATGTATGTATGTATGTATGTATGTATGTATGTATGTATGTATGTATGTATGTATATTTGTATGTATGTATGTATGTATGTATGTATGTATGTATGTATGTATGTATGTTTGTATGTATGTATGTATGTATGTATGTATGTATGTATGTATGTATGTATGTATGTATGTATGTATGTATGTATGTAGGGATGTAGGGATGTATGTATGTGTACTTAAGCATGTAAACTTGAAGATTAGACACTAAGCTTAAGCAGTAGTGTAATAGTCCGTCCAGTTTGAACTGCAAACATTTAAAATTAGTTTGAGAAATACTTGTAGTAGACTGTGGTCCATTTATGAGCGAAATGTTCCTTTTCGTTGGAAAATTGCTACATTGTTCACGCACACATACTGTTTATACATATCAACCCATAGTGAACTTTTTCTATGAAGCTAGGAGTTTGGGACCACCAATTTCGTATGCTCATATAAAGATTCATTTCTGGCATACTATTGGTGTTTCGATCAAGGCTAGCTTAAATTGAACATGAATATACTTGACGACAGAGTAAAGTATATCCTTCAACCACTTATTCAATTCTAAATTCTATCTGTTTTAGTGTTTTCAAATAAAATTCAAAAAGGCGGCGAATTTTTTTTTAAACAAGTGAGAAAATACATGTATATACTTTCAGCTCAGTGACATAAGTACCTTTATTATTTTAAGCATTTAACTTTGGGTAGCATATCATTTTTAAAAAAATCAGACAGTGTTAAGTTAACAAATGCTATCATCATTTTAAATAACTAAGATAGACAGTCCAAACTGGAATTTACAAATTCCAGTTGATGTATGCATGTTTCACGCCCACAAAAACAAGATTATCTGAACTGTCTGCATATCTTAATAAAAATACATATCCAATGTGTATCTTTCAGTGAGGCCCAATCTCTTAAAATAACTTTTGTTATAATAATGTTAGCGTGTATAACGTGCTTTCATACTCTGTGCTCAAATCATTTTGCAATCATTAAACCTGACATGGACCTATAGAGGCATAACGGCTATTTCTATTTCCTCAACACCCTGGAGAGCATACAATCCATTACATCATTGATAAGCGCATATGAGTAAAACATTCACATTGCAACCTTTGTACTATCAGGTCCTAAATTATACAGGTGGGCTGACTGAGGCAGTCGTAATTCAAATCTTGCCATTCAGAAACAAACTGCAGCGACAGTGTTCGAACCTGCAACCTGTTGATTCCAAACCGGCATCTCTAACCCTTTGCCAACCACAAAGTGATATATGGTAATAGTTTTCTCTCTGATATTTTGCAGGTCTTTATAATGTAGCTCCGATATCAACATTCGAAACTACCACTTTATTAAATTTCCACAGTTTGAGCGATGGTATTTTACAGACGAACACGGAGTATGATGGTATGGATGCCACCATAGACAGTGCCATTCTACGTTTTCAGGAAATTTACTTCAAAACAAGAGATATATATCCCCATCACCTGTCTTGGATAGCTTTGGAAACATGCCAAATCGACTACCACATGCCGCTAATTCGTCTCAAATTTTTAAATGCAATCTTTATTCACAGCATCAGACTGCTAACGGATAGAGATAGCTGTATGTATTCACTTTACATACTTTTTATCCGGATATTTTTTTAAAATATTAATTAACTTTGTTGTGTCCATCAGTATATTAAAATAATGATCGTATTTGTAATAGTAGCATAAGCTGTAAAAATTGACATGTTGTTTTAGTAAATAAAATGAAATAAATTAATGTCTAACAAGGTCGCCATTAACTATTATGAAATTAACATTCAGTGTATTTTTATCGATATTGGCATAAATAATTAGTTGTTTGGTTCCGGTTATCCGACCCCACCTAGGTTTTCACTGCCGACCGTAAAGCTGTATTCGAGATGAAAATAATAAACCACAAAAATTGCAAAGTTTCACAGAAAATTCTAGATGCGGAAACTGACATCAACCTTAAGAGAAAAATAAAACTGTTCTTCCAATCTGTAATGGCTGTACATCTAATAGGAAGAAATAAACAACACAGAGACCGTTTGGAAAAGGAATGGAAAACCTGAATTAGACATTTAACTGAAAGAAAATATCATAAAATAAAATAAAATAAAAAGAATAGCTACCCAACCTATTCTTAAATTGAGCGTAACGGGAACCACACAATGTTTTATTAGGATTTACATTATTGTTCGCAAAACAAGAATGTTGATTTGGGGTGAAAAAATGACATTTTTGGTCAAATTTACCAAATATTTGAAACTAATTTTCTTTCAAGTATCCATATATGTTATAATGATAAAATAAGCAATAAATATCTCCCAAGAACTTTTGGGTGAAAAAAAAGTTTTAAAATGACATTTTTGGTCAAATCTACTAAATATACTATATATCTACTATATATCATTTTCCATAAAAATGTTCATTTTCAGTATTAGATTGCTATAAGTTACGAATATCGACTAAGATCTTGTAGACTGGAGACTTTTTTCAAAATTGTTGATTTTGGGTTAAAAAAGGAAAAAATGCATTTTTGGTCAAATTTACCAAATATTCAATATCATTTATTTACAAGTATCCATATTTGTTATAATGATAATATGAACAATAAATATCTACCAAGATCTTGGAGACCTCAAGATTGTTGGCACAAATGTTAATATTGGATGAAAAAAAGTAAAAAAAAGACAGTTTTGGTCAAATTTACTACACATGTTCAAACATTTTTTTGTAGAACATTTTAAATTTGGTATTAGCATAATATATACAAATTATATCTGCAAAGATCTTGTAGTCACCAAGACCCCCTACAACAATGTGACAGAATTAGGAGGGTCGGCCAACGGACTAATACTTATTTCTGGGCTTTGAGTACCCTAGTACACATATAAACCATGTTGGCAGTTAATGGCGGCTGAAAACAGTGCAAGGGGTAATATGACGTCTACTAGTTAATGAAAAAGTCAGATAATAAGTGTATATTCTCAGACGCATATCATTTACATAGTCAAATCATATTCTTGATATGACTTTCATGCGACATGAATATTGCTCTAGGGAAATAGAACGAGACTAGTATCCATCTATACATGTTCTATATGGATCAATATTCAATACCACGTGAAAAAGTCTCAGCCAATTATGAAGTGTTTATGAAAACGATGTGCTATAATATGCTTTAATCGCTTAACATGATTTATAACTGTTGAACAATAACAATAACAATAACAATAGCAATAACAACAGTACAACATTTAACTTTACAATAATACACTTTCCGCCATTTTTTGTATGTGCCTCATGACTGGTGGATACCCAGTGCCTTTACTTGTAGATGCAATGTTTGGATATTGCCCAAAAATTTACGTTCAAGAGGACATATTGGTTTGTGGTTACACTATAAAAGGGCCGACAACTTCAGTTACTTATAATATCGACAAAAGTGTCTGGATCCAATGGTATTGTGGACTGAATTATCTGTCTAATTGTATTGAGATGTTTATACATGTATACCACCGGGCAATTAATATTGTCATCAAAGAATTAGAGGTGTTTACAACATATGGTAAGTATTTGATACATTCTACCTAGCGGCCCAAAGAGCTCTGCTTGCTTGTTTTCCTGATTTCTTTTGGTTTATTTCTTACGCAAATTTCTTACGCAAATGGGTCAACATATAATTTCTTTGGCATGCACAGTGTGTACTTCGACTTTGAAATAATTCACCTTCACATTATGTGGACACGACATTTCAATTAAAGTTTACCTATTACAAATAAGGTTGCGTCAATAAACGTCAATAAATAAATTTAAAAATTGAATTATGATGACAGCATTTTAGAGTTAACAAGACAGAAATAGTAGCACCAATTTACTTTTCATATCTTTGCAAATTTGTTACTTTAGTCGATGACTGTCTTCATCATACAATATTGTAAGCCTATATACACGTTGTTTCCTTTCAAATACCTTACTATACATTTAATGTGAACGTTTATTATAATTATCTCATTCGATTCCTGTACTTCTGATATGGTAGAATTATGCTCAGTTCAAATGGTCGATTACTTGGTGAAATTTCCCGAGCCACTGCTTGCTCAAAGGACAGATCTAGAGCCACAATAGAGGCACAACTTGTAGGTCAGGCTAGTAGATTCACGACTTGGTGTTATATGCAAACGGAATGAATTGCACCCAGGTCTATAGTAATTAGTACTCCTACTGGCAGGACGTTATACTCATTATTATTAATTGCTGACAAACGATACAAAAATAATAAAATAATAAAACCTTGCGACGTTGACGGCAAATTTAAACGCGATATGTACAACACTGTACTGTAGAAAGCCCTCCATTTTAATAACTTCTTGCACTTGTTATTTTGGGACATGCACATGACAGAATCTCAGTTTTATGATCGATCAGTTTTTTACGGCCGGGATGGGCTCATGTTTTGTTGTTCATTTTGTACTTTAATATAATGAACAAATAACAAAATAAAAACACTGAACCACCCCCCACCCCCCACACACACCCCCTCAAATGTAGTGATAGGCATCATTCTTTTTTGTTCTTGGAAAAAAGACATTCTGTTCTCAAAACATAATACAATACACTGCATAGTTAATTTTCCCATTTTCCATTTTCAGTAATTTAAAGTATATCTGGTAATTTGCTAACCAAAATCATCCATTATACCATATGTATAGAGCTCTTTAGACAGGAATCCTATAAGAAGTATGTATCTGGTAATTTGCTAACCAAAATCCATTATACCATATGTATAGAGCTCTTTAGACAGGAATCCTACAAGAAGTATGATTTTCTGTTCACGGACATACAAAGTATTCATGGTTTAGTAACCAAAAGGTTCTAGGATATCTTTCAGATTGATAATTTTGTCATCCAACAATTATTGTGAGTAGGAATGAAAACCTAAGACTTTGCTATGGATTATTTCCTTTTACGTCTCTTCGGGAATACTGTGTGTCACTCACACAGTCAGTCCGTCACTATTGAATGTTTTCGATCAGGGCTGACCCTCTTCACACAGCTATGAACAACTTTACGGTTCATAGTTGTGAGATCTTTTAGTCGACTGTCACCTATCGCTTCCTTGGAATTCCTTGATGTACGCAAACAACCTTATTCTTGAATGTCATCCTATTTTCCCCCATCTATCACATTATTGCATTTTCCAGACTGTTTTCTCCCCTGATCACATGCCTAATGTTGTCTGGCCTGTTTCTCTACCAACACTTCAAGACGGCAGACTGTTTTTGTTCTTCTTCCTTTTTTGTTTTATGTCATGCAGATTTCAATAAAGGACATTTTAGCTAGTCATGCCACTCCATCAACACCCATAGCATGAATGAAAAAAACTATTTAAAATCACGCTTTCTGCCCATACAACTTTTACTTACATTTACGTACAATAAGATCGGAAAACACAAATTTTAGACTAATCTTGTTTTGTTTCCTCATTCAAAATTGAATTCAATATAATAACTTCCATTTCTCATATGGACTTTCTATTACCTTCACCCAAAAGAGTCAATCATACAATTTGCATGCAAAAAAGGTACACAACTAAAGACTAAAATAGTTTTATCCATACGAAAAAAGATGAGTGTAAATGACATTAAAATATGGCGAAAATTACATAAACATCTAAATACTGAAGGGGATTATGATTCAGAATGTATAATGCTTATAGCGTCTGGTAAAATGGATTCTTAAATATTCTTTCCGGAGAGTGACATTCTGTAGTGCCTGGTCGATAGAGGCAATGACTCGAACTGAGAGTGTAGAGGGTTGCAGATGTCAATGGTCACTTATGATGTTTCCTTTTTAATCTGAAGGAGGTATAGGTGAATGTTACTGGGAAGATAATGGCAGTGACTACCGTGGCGACATACGACATAATGCGGAAGGCAAACCATGTAGTCTTTGGCCGACAGATACAAAGGGACCGTGGACACATGTTTTTGGTTTGATTGATAATTTCTGCCGTGGTTTGAAGTTAGATGATCTAAACCTATCTGGTGTATACTGTGTTGATGACGAATACTTAGTGGAGTGTAACATCGGACCAAAGGGTACCTGTGGTGAGTTGTTGGTGGTGCAAAATCACCAAACTGATGAACATATGTTACAACCCTTGCAATAGTTGTGTCTGTGGAAGTTAGTCAATATTGCCATATAATAAACAAACTGATAAGAACATAGACATGCATGAGAGACCCAGACTGCTGTTTTTTGTATCAATGTATATCATTTGACAATGTGATACAGACATTTTGGCACCTTCAAAGTCAGTATAAATTGTCCTCCGCTGATATCAACTACGTCCTGATCAGTAGCCTATTTAGACAATTGTTGTAAGGGTTGTATCAGTTTGCTCCTGGATATGTTGAGTAGATGTAAGCTTTCCAAACATATTTAAAGTGCCTCACCTTATAAAATTAGGATCACAGAGTTGTGAAACTGTTATGCCAATCTGCTACTGACATAAATGGGCGAAGCGGCCTCGTATAACTTTCTGAAATTTCATATACCATTACTGTCACTGTAAACACTTAGGATAATATTGTTCATAAAGTAACCTCACTTAACACAACGGGATTACTGGATACAATTGTGGATTAATCCTTGCCCTAGGACATGGGTCATTCTTAACGATAACAGCAACAGAGCTGAAACCAGTGACTTGCATATTCCAGACCAACAACTTTCACAGGATTGCAGAAGTGGCTTAAATCATTAAATGTTGTGCATCGTTATTCCACCATAACATATGATTTTTGAATACATTTAGGGAATCTTTAATGGGTATTGAGAATTGCGTTTTGTGATCAACACTTTACACTTGAAATCAAGCTTAGTGGTAGCCTTTGAACAGTGAGCACATTGTTCATTGTAATCATAATTAGTGTATGAATTGAAGAGAAAGTAGGGGATGTATAAAAGGTTGACATCATATCTTTAGGAGCAAAAAGGAGAGATATCCACAGTTGAAAGAAATAAGGGAGCCTTCAATATTTACATGTGAGAGAATTAGTGGAATAAGGTGGGAGGGGCGGTACTTTTTACATATCGACACTCGAGCAGAGTCTTATTTTATAAAATGGGATTAGTGAAGGGTCACACTTTTAAGGGAATATTATAATTTAGAAATACGTTTGTCTGTTTGTCTGTCTGTGTCTTCGTTTTCTCAAAACTGGCTGGCTCATTTCATACGAAATTTGATGTACATGTTGTTTAGGGTAATGGCTTTAGGGTAGTGGTTTTTGGTATTTTTTAAGTTATATCTTATAAGAAGGCATACTTAAAAATCAAAATAATTTAGTATATACATTGATTATAATAATGTGCATGTGTCATGTAAAAGTTGATAATATGCGGTTATTACCTGATTTCACCTCTGCTTTCATCGTTTACCATGAATGTAGTTTCCGTAATGTGACATGAGTTGTTAGACGAGTGTCACATTATGGAAACTACATGAACAATGATACAATGAATGAAAAGGTGATATCAGGTAATAACTGATTTATCATATGCCTATGACCAAGTTCTTAATCCTGGTCTTGGTAGTGAGTTGACCAATGTTTGGCGTGGTGGGTAAGAAAAAATAACCAGAGTCACACAGTACACTCAAAACACTACATTCTTCATTGCCAAATGTGGTACACTAAAAGTTACAAGCCAAGGATAATGAGTATACCAACCCCTAATTGATATTATTGTACTTGCTCATGAATAGTACTACAATGGAATAGGCAGGGCACATGACACATCAAGAATTCAAGGACAAATTAAGAAAATTTCTCAGTGCACAGCTTGCTATGCAGTGCCATGGGCTCTGTGTCACAATACTCTACTATCAGGTGATATCCACATGCACATGCACAGGTTGCGCGCTGACTCATAAATCTTATTGCTGTAACTCTTAGTTTAAATAAGTTATTTGCATAATTTATTATTTTCAGTGATTAGGCTATTTCTTAAAATGCGTACTTCAAATCCAATATAATTTTGAACATACTTCAAACAGAAGTAATCTCAAATGTTCTGTAAAGCTTGTGATGTAGCTTATAGTTTCAATGAATCATACGAATAAATAATGATTTTCAGTTATTAGAACATATCTTAAAAATATATTCTTTAAATTCAGTTAAATTTGGTACATACTTCAGACACGACTAATTGCATATTTTCCGTTGCACTTCAATAATTATTGTGTGCAAGAATGAAACTGTAAACATGTTGTCCTTACGAAAGACATTCAGTTTAAATCTTGTAATTTGACTCACTGCATTGTTCAACTTTGCATTATTTTGTAGGGTTTACCATTCAATTAGTGACATCTGTTCCAAAAATTGTTGCCATAAAGTTTGGGTAAAATACGGGGATAATGTTTAGGCGATGTTGATCTCGGTCCCGTAAGTGTTGGGAATATGGCAATCTAATCAGTGGGAATGTGTGGCCTATAAATCAGCCAATAAGTTTTAAACACATGTATTGATCAGTATAGTGCCTTCACACGCATTACCATGGTGGCAGCAGTTTGGAGTGAATGCCTTTAAACGTTTGAAAATGCTGGCAGGGGTTGGATTAAGTTCTTACAAGTGATTCTAGGACATTAAACTCCTTAAACAGGGGGGGGGGGGTGGATGTGGTCATGTCTTAGAAAAAGAATGTTGAAGGGAGAGGTTCACATTTTAGCACATCAGAATCGGGGGAGGTTAATATTTGTTATGTAAAAACCCGGGTCTGATTTTCGCCACCACTCCCCCTTGAAATCACTGAAGGCTCTCTAATATATGATAAACATACACAAAAATGCCGTCATGCAACTGATAATTGTTTCATTTAGTTTTCTATGGCTAACAGCATTCAAATGTCCGTATAGCTTAGTTTTGCAGGGAAATGGCGACTACGGCGGTAACATGTATAATTACATCTTAAAACATTCCTGACCTAGGATCAACACGTCATGATTCCACGATTTCATGTTAAAGAGAATAATGCCTTCATCTGTTTGCAGATTTCCCAGCTACTGATATTTGTACTTATCAAACATGCCAAAACGATGGCACATGTTTAACAGTTTTCGATAGTTTTGTCTGCATTTGCCCGATTGGTTTCGGTGGTTCGAAATGTGAAAGGGGTATGTATTATTTTCTAATATTTCAAGGCTGAGATTTGCTCCCAGAGACTCTCTCTTTATGTAGACGAATTTTCACATGAACATTTCAACATATATCCCATCCAGGTTTGGGACTACATGATAGGGCTATGTTGCACGCTCCTAATCTTTTCACTGTGTAACTGCCAATGCCGTCGGTCATCCACAGGCTATGTGCAACCGAAATTTGTAATATTTGCCGAAATTTGTAATAAACCGAAATTTGTAATAAAATTGCCGACATTTGTAATAAACTAACGACATTTGTAATAAACTGACGACATTTGTTATACATTCTGTGAACGACAAATGTAATAAATATAGCCGATATTTGAAATAAATTTCAGAAAAAATGTGTAATAAACCTGCCGAAATTTGTAATAAAAAAAGTTAAGGGTGTTCCTTTCTGACTTTCAAAGGAATGGAGTTACTCATTCTAAACTTAGAAGGGATATAAAATATCGTCATTACAGGTTTCCTAGAATTAATTTACAACAATTATGTCAGCCACTTGGCCCTTTGAGTCTTTGTCAATCAATCAATCAATCAATCAACCAACCAACCAACCAACCAACCAACCAACCAATCAATAATAAATAATAATAATAATAATAATAATAATAATAATAATAATAATCTTTATTTATACTGGATAGTTCTTTAAGCATTTAAACACTTGTCTCCCAAGAAGTCCAGTGAGGGCCATCCCTCATGGGTTCAGTGTTAATGCAGGAGGAAACCGGAGTACCCAGGGAAAACCTGCGTTGTTCGGTAGAGTCAAACTGAACGACACTCTTCTTACTTACAGCGTGGTAAATTTATTCGAACCCTGAACGGGGTTCGAACCCCGACCGCAGTGGTAAGTGGCAAGTGGTTTAACGACTTGGCCACCGACAACCCTGTAGCCAACCAACCAACCAACCAACCAATCAATCAATCAATCAATCAATCAATCAATCAATCAATCAATCAATCAATCAATCAATCAATCAATCACGTAATCATGCAATCATGCCATTAGTCAATAATAAGTCTACTTATCTACCTACCTACTTATTTACCAACTAGTACCTAAATGATATACCCAGCAGTACTGATGTACCAACCCATCAGTTCAAATCATAATTCCATCACTTGATCAACACTTCATGCTTTATTGAACGACTGTAAATTTTGATCATTGGCGGACGTGTTGTTAAATTGACTTTGTCAAAAGATACCTGGTTGGTTGTTTGACTGACTGACTGACGGGCGGATGGAAAGACGGGCGTATGGAGGGTAGATAAACAGTAATTTCAATCTGTTTTCTAACCTGAATTTATCTAGTTATTGAATGCCACTTTTTCTAGTGTGCAAGCTGCGAATGTATGAGTCGTTTGTGATTGTGAAGGCTTCTGAGTGAAGAGTGAATATACGAACTAGCATCATCAATCCACACTTGATCAACTCTTCATGCTTGTATTTTCGAATGCATATATTTTAATCATTGCGGACACGTGTTGGTTGGTTGGTTGACTACCAACAAACTGATTTCTCTAGAAAACATAGAAACGGCAATTTCACAACCAATAGTCATTTAGGGTGCATGTGGGGGCAAAAATTGAAAGCTTCGTAATGGCTTGGGAAGTAATTGTTAACGGTAATTTTTAAAAACAAGTTAGTATATTAATAGGTCTACATCGACATATTCTTGCCAGTGGGTGTGAAGAGATTAATATGCATAAAGGCGAATATTTCAGACATCATACGTTACGGACACTTGGTGTTATGGATGCTGTATATTGCTATATCTCATCAAAGTCTAGAGCACACACACACACACCAGTTTCAAGTTTCGATTATTGTTGGTCTGTGAACTAATTGTACTTATGTATAAAAAGAAACAATCGATTTCCAATATTTGTCTGATGGTTTTATTAACACAAGCCTATGACAGGCCAACCAACGATAAACTCTGATATGTAAAGAAAGAATTTTGGATTTGAATCATAGAAGTAAATGCATAACAATATAGTTCTGTAACAATTTTGGTGCTAAATACCGGCGCAAAACTTCCCTGGCTTAACGTGTATCGATGTTGTGTCGAAGTATAAGTACTTAGGTGTAGTACTGGATGAATTTTTAGACTATGATGTAACTGCTGAAACTCTCTCAAATGGTGCTGGGAGAGCTCTTGGTGCCGTAATTTCATTCATGTGTTGCCCCAATATTGGATTATTGTTCTGGCATTTGGGGCTTTAAACCCAAGTCGAAATGTGACGCCATTCAAAATCGGGCTATGAGATATTTTCTCAGTGTCCATAAATTCGCTCCGATACTTGCTGTTACTGGAGATATGGGCTGAGACAGTTGTCTGATAAGGCACCAGCTTAATATGGCCAGATTATGGAATCGTTTATTATCTATGCCAGATAACAGGATAACCAAACAAGTGTTTTTATGGGACTACGAGTTAAATTCAAAAAATTGGGCCCAGGACATGTTGAAATTATTTACAGAAATTGGTTTACAAGCAATTTTTCATAATATGGAGACGTGTAATATTTCATTTGTGAAAGAAAAACTGAGAACCTTTCATGGTAATAATTGGGAAATTAATGTGAAAGGAAAGCCTACGTTAAAAACATATGTTACTTTCAAAAAACATTATGGTCTGGAAAATTATTTAACGTATAATTTGTCACGTGGTAAGCGATCACTTTTAGCTCAGCTCAGACTAGGTATTCTTCCTTTAAAAATTGAAACTGGTAGATTTTCTAATTTAGACAGGGAGGAAAGACTTTGTGATTTTTGCAAAGACGAGTTGAAGATGAGATACATTTCCTCTTTCACTGTGGACTTTATCATGAATTTCGAGAGTTTCTGTTTTCAAAAGCTAGGGAAACATCTCCTCATTTTGACACAAGAGACGTTGTTGAAAACCTAGAATTTTTAATGACAACCATGCCATTTGACCTAGCAAATTTTGTTAGCGATGCTTTTTGTAAGAGAAAGGAATTTATGTACAATGTTTAAATATGTACGATTACTTATTCATAAGTTAAAGATTTGTATTACTTTAGTGTCTTGTAAGCCCTAGGGGCTGGGTGTGGCTATGGGTAAGTCCACACATGACACTTTAATAAATAAACATAACATAACATGTAGAATAAGTTATTACACAGGGAATTTTAATAAAGTTTCTTAGATTCAGATGTTTGATTTGTTGAAATCTAGGATTGATGAAGATGAGGCATTGATTGTAAATTTTATTGTCAGTTTTACTTCAAATTTTGTTACAAATGTCGGCAATTGTATTACAAATGTCGGCAATGGTATTACAAATGTCGTTAGTTTATCATAAATGTCAGCAATTTTATTACATATGTCATTAGTTTATTACAAATATCAGCAATCTTATTATAATTATCGTTAGTTTTTTACAAATGTTGGCAATTTCATTATAAATGTCGTTAGTTTATTACAAATGTTGGCAATTTTATTACAAATGTCGTTAGTTTATTACAAATGTCAATTTTATTACAAATGTCAGTTTATTACAAATCTAGGCAATTCTATTACGATAGTTTATTTCAAATGTCGTTATTAGTTTATTACAAATGTCGGCAATTGCATTACAAATGTTGTTAGTTTATTACAAATGTCGTTAGTTTATTACAAATGTCGGCAATTTTATTACAAGTGTTGTTAGTTTATTACAAATGTCGGCAAATTTATTACAAGTGTTGTTAGTTTATTACAAATGTCATTAGTTTATTACAAATGTCGGCAATTCTATTACAAGTGTTGTTAGTTTATTACAAATGTCGGCAATTTTATTACATATGTCATTACTTTATTACAAATATCAGCAATCTTATTATAATTATCGTTAGTTTTTTACAAATGTTGGCAATTTTATTACAAATGTCGTTAGTTTATTAGAAATGTTGGCAATTTTATTACAAATGTCGTTAGTTTATTACAAATGTCAATTTTATTACAAATGTCATTAGTTTGTTACAAATGTCGGCAATTCTATTACAAGTGTTGTTAGTTTATTACAAATGTCATTAGTTTATTACAAATGTCGGCAATTCTTTTACAAGTGTTGTTAGTTTATTACAAATGTCGGCAATTTTATTACATATGTCATTAGTTTATTACAAATATCAGCAATCTTATTACAATTATCGTTAGTTTTTTACAAATGTTGGCAGTTTTATTACAAATGTCGTTAGTTTATTAGAAATGTTGGCAATTTTATTACAAATGTCATTAGTTTATTACAAATGTCGGCAATTTCAGTACAAATGTCGTCAGTTTATTACAAATGTCGGCAATTTTATTACAAATGTTGTTAGTTTATTACAAATGTCGACAATCTTGTAACAAATGTCGTCAGTTTATTAGAAATGTCGGCAATTTTATTACAAGTTTTCAATAACTTTATTACAAGTGTACTGAGTACAAGTCTCTGTAAATATACAAAAAAAGTTATAATGTTATATATAGTGGCCACAACAACATTTTGCTGTGCTATTATAAAGCATTCAACAAGTTCAAACTTGAAATATACAAAATAATGTTTTAATTGAAATGGAGATAAGATTTCATTATTTTAGAGAAAGGGATTGGGGAGACGTTATTCTCTCCTCTTTTCTGTCTTTCAGCTAAATCAGAACTCATGAACGCATTCCCGGCTCTACTGGTCAACTATCCCTGAAATCCCTTCCATATCAGATTTAAAATTATGAACTACTGCCTATAGTGCACAGCTCACTAAACCATGAACATCCTCGAAAACGCCACTAAATTGAGTTAAGCTCCAGATTCAATGTAGTATGGATGGATATTTTTCAAATTAAGGGATACATCATGTATAACACATATTGCCCTTAGTTTAAATATAATGATACCTTAACCATAACAAAGCGTTCATGCCGCGTACAGATTATTGACATAGCTTATGGTGCTACTGGGTAATTTGTTATTTAGCGCTATCTATGCATACTTCAAAACTTGCAAGATTTATTATGTACATCAACCAGAACACGACTTATACCACAGTAAGCACACATACACTATAAAGCCTGTAGGTATAATGTTTAGATTCAATGAGTAATTTACATAATTAATTATATTCGGTAATTAGGCTATATATTAAGAATGGAAGCTTCAGATGTCATACCATTGGTACATATATCAAACATAACAATGTGCACAAGGATTATCAATTTCGTTGACATAGTTTTTACTTTTAGTGAGTAATTTAATCAATTACTGATCTTAAATAAATAAGCTATATATTTTTTAAAGCCACACTTTAAATTCCATAGAATTTGGCAAATACATCAACCATATTATGACAAGCAAGCCTGTTGGCTTAATTTATTAGTTTTAATGAACCATTTGCATAATTATTTGATTTCGTTAATTAGGCTGTATTTTATGAATGTAAGATTCAAATTTCATATAAATTGGTGTATTTATTAATGATAACAAAGTGCACGAGTTGTTATAGTTTCATATAATTAATTTAACTATAACTAAGAATTTTGCATTCCAACAATGTATGTTGGGAGAAAATATGTGGTTTTTGCCCTTACGTGAGGCATTCATTATAAATGTGGTTGTTATTCTGCTTATTGTTTCGTTCGATACATTGTTTATTTTCATTTTTACTGACTCGCCAATAATGTATGTTGATTATGTAACATGATATTTTTACGTTGATCTTCATATACCTTTCAGTTATCCTATTTTTGATAAAAGGAAGATTTGAGTCACACACTGAAGCATATCAGGCATGCAATTACCACGGAGGTACATTAGCGACGGGCGGGGAACTGTATGATTTTATCTCCCTAATACGCTACGAAAAAGAGGGATATCATTTTTTCTGGATAGAAAATGGAATTGCCATGGTAGGAAGGAATAGAGTATTTATTGATTTTGAAGGAGTTAGAAATGTCATTCGATTCGAAATAAACAGTCTTGAATCTTCTTACTCTAAACGTCCTGTGGGTGCTTTTTGTACAGCATCAAAGGGTAAGTTTTCGACATTTATTTTATTTCTTGCATATATTAATTATAAGTTGCAATGATGTCAACATTTTTAGCAAAATGATAAAGTTGTCATCTACCAAATATAACAATTACCTAATTCGTAAAATAATATAAATTAAAAAGTTCTGGCGATTGCTTCATATAATTCTCTATCTAAACAGTGGGAACGTACGGTAGCTAAATTTCCGTTGTTTCTGGGAGTGGATTCGCACGATACCGTTGCTAGGGAGGCGTGTGCACTTGTGGGTCGCGCTTGTGGGTCAAACATGTCGGATGTCGAGCTGATGATGGTAAGTACAATCGCCTACTTTTCTGATGTTTTCACGTTTATTGGTATTTAATCGTGGTGTTCTTCACTAGATTGCAGGTAACTTACTGCTGCAACAACTGCAACGTCAAAATTGGCATATGATGTATGTTTTGACGGAATGTCACATACATTGTGCAGAGAGTTGCTGGCAACAGTAAGGCCCTGAATTATATTTTCGATTGTAAGGATTACTTACGAGGTTATCTATTTCGTCTTACGTTTACATAGACCATTTTGGTAAAGTAATAACAAAAATTGGCAGGAAAATCAATTAGCACTATATTTCAAATGCTTTCCGTGATGCCTTCTGTATGGACAGTCTTGAGACTATTGGTCTCCACATAATAATCGGGTAAACGTAAACATAAATTGAATTTTTTCTTTACAGTTGTCTATATATCATTGCGTATCCATGACAACCATACGTCTGCCCTTGTCTGTTGTTTATTGTTAAATCGTGGCGGTTTTCAATTGTTGAAAGGCGTAGCTTTCTTTTTCTTCTTTACTAATGTAGTCGTATGCCTTCCTTTGTCTTCTTGTACCCAGGACATCGCTTTCTACGGCCGATAGAAAGGCTTCCAGTTTAGTGCTTTAGTCTGATTAAACGCGATCACATGTCCTGGTTTAGTGTGGTGTTGTTGTCCTGTTTGTCATGGAACATCAATGTAGTCTACATTTCCGTGTAAAACTTTCCTGTCTACGTCTGCTTCCTGTTCTCTATTTGTTGATTTTGTCTGGTCTGGAACGAAAGTTAATTTGGGCGGGTGTAAGTTGACTGAATGAAACATTTGTCACCGTGACAGTTGAGATGCCGAGGATGGGTGTAGACGACTTTTGTTTTGGTCTTGTAGTTTGCCTGTTGTCACGCCTGTTCTTGAAGCGTCTAGCCAGTATCTTAAAACAGTTTTGTGTAGGCCTTTGGTTTAAATGTATTGTTCTGCTGTTTACATCGTGGGTTTCTAATTGTGACTGTGAACGAGGATAGTTTATCGAATGTATGGTGAAGGATGATCAAAGTAATTCTTTTTTCGAATTTGGCAATTCTTATTCGTAATTCTCACTTTGTTTCTTCGATATACTTTTGATGGCATTTGGAGCATATCTTAATAACAAACCTAGTAAAACTAAACATGGGTGTTGTAAACCATGCAACCAATGTAAAGTTTGTCCACAGTATGATGAAAACCATCGCTAGCCAAATCACCAATAAATGACTGATTAATCTTAGCCACTGGTCAGCCAACTCACCTGCAACACTCGCAATCTCTCTTATGCAATTACAAGTACCAAATACCATTAAGAGAATAAAAGAGAGAATTGTGAGTACGAATAAACGAACATTAATTAACACCCTCTTTCTATACACTATCAAAGCCCCACAAAGACAATTTAGTCACACACCATTTCAAACAATCAGAGCTCAATATCTATCACTTTTATTTCACTGATTTGTGCAAAGTCTTCTCACGATTTAACAAAACAAAGAAAAAAATAAAACTCCAAATCAACGAAAATCTTGGTACCACAGGGAATGTACAAAAAGAGAATTGGTAATTTCAATTTATTACCCCCACCACCACCCCTGTTATGCCTGTTCCAGTGATTTGCCACCTTTTGATCACGTTATTTTCCCCACCTGTTGATGACTTGTCAATTTTTCTCAGTAGCTACAATATTCATTTTGGACATACACCATTCTTTTGATTCGGTCATATATAGTCACCTAGAGCCTTTTCTGCTACATCCTTTCATTTTTTAATTTCTATCATGGAATCCCTCTTTTTTATCGACACATCTTTTTACATTTTATTGTAATATTTGTTACCAGTATTTGTAACTTTTGAGTTTCCACTGCCTGGTTCATTCCATCACCTCATTACTTTTTTATTGTTTTATCTTTCTTTGTTACACAGTTTCCATAGCTTTTATTTATTGTTTTCATAGCTACTACTTTGATTATACGTAGATTTCCCAGATGCGGATATCATCTGTGTTGGATCAATAAAGTTGTTAAATAAAATCCGTTTTCGAACCCAACTCTTGCTTCATCGTCTAACTGAAGTGTTTAAATGATCGTTCAATTTCATCAGATTTCTGTGTATTTTTTCATGATTATTTCGAAATACAAGCTGGTAGTATCGTTTAGGTTCTTGAAAGTTTCAGAAAATACTTAATATGTTAATAAAACCAGATGGTCGGCCGCGAGTGTAACTACAATATTACTTAGCTTGGTACCGGTAAGTGTAGCCACAGACAATTGGTGTAGTATACACATAACAGGTAGCCTAGAGTCACATCGGTGTTACCGTCACCAAATGCACGTACCTGTACAGTTTTATTATGAATTTAAGCTCGTACAAAATATCATTTTATTATGGATATGTTCGTCAAAATGTTCCTGTTTTTAATGTTGTATCGGTTTTGAGACCATACACGATAACGTCATCGTCAAAGATCGGCCATCATGTTTGTGTGTTTGTTTGTTTGTTTGTTTATTTATTGTAGAATCGCACGCTCTTGTCCAATAAGAAGGTTGTTTTCTTATGATGAACATTTTTTTGTGTTTTGTTTGCAGGATTGTCTTCACAATTGCTACAACTGAACTGAGTATCTTGAAACAGAAGAAGAGGATATTTTCTTAACTTAATAGTAATCAATGTTTTATATCATCAAAACAAAAAATCTAAATGCGGTCTATTGTGAAATTAGTGAAAATAATTTATGACTGACAGAGCATAGATGATCGATAAATAAATTACGATACGGCTGAAATGGTGTAGGCTTGGTGTTTAGTTCATGGGACAAAACATTTTTACACACACTCCGACAACTTTAAATGCAAATTAATCAACAACAGACGTGCCACACTCAGTTTGACATCGGACATTAGCATGCCACATAAGTTTTATAGACTCACAATTGATAGTGAGTAAACTAATAAATAGATCACTGACACTGTATGCATTCTCACTTTATTGTGTATTTAATTAGAGTCACTAAGTACTTGAAATCACTGACAATGTCCTATTTCACGAGTACGGTTGGTAGAAACTAGGTTTACACTCTACCTATAGCTAGATAAAACAAATGTCCCATGATTTGAAATAAATAAATACATGTAAATGTGCAGGGAAAAACTCCAGTTGTACATTTACACTTGCACGTACCTACACAATCTTCAAAAAACTACATATTCAAGTAACCAGCTTTTCGATAAAAGGCATGACAAGCATGAGCGGCAATATCCATAACTGATCAAAGAACAGCATACTCTTTATTCTGCTCAGCAATCTCCTTATAAGCTTGAATTTTTATGATTGTTTTCAAAAGGCATATTCTGAGAGTATGTTTGGGTGAAATATATTGAATTCCCATGTGATATAAAAATTGTGCCAAGAGTTCTCCTCCCCAATATTTGTGTATCCGACAATTGTCTAACGACAACGACATCTCCAGCCATTAGTGAAGGCATTCCATCGGTCATTACCGAATTTGCTGCTTCGTTGAAAAAGTTCAAATATAAATCTGTATCTGAAATACCATTTACAACATTTGCGTGACAAACTCTGTGTGCCCAATAGCTTTTGGAGTAAAATCCATTCACATCTAGTGAATAGTGACCCGGAAAAATACATGGAAAACAATAGAGTTCGTCAAGTGATCGTTGATGCTTACACAGCAATTCTCCGTCGTTACGATAGTGGTAAAATGCCAAGTGCTCTAAACATGGACAGTCGTAAATGGCAGTTCATAATATAATCTATGACGACCAAATATGAAGCCAAACAGAGAACCACCAACACCATAAATCCTGTAAAAAGGACAATTTGAACAGCTAGGTATAAAATTTTCCGCATCAGCGACCACGTTCATGACGTCAACTGCTCCTTCGTCAGTTATGAATACTCGGATGGGCGAATCTCTAAATTTTCCAACTAACACAATTACGAGAACCGACAAAGTAACTTCACAAGTATAACAGATTGTCAATCCTAGTCGCCATACATGTACCATCCATATTATCCTGTATCATCGCCCTGCACTGATATGTTTTACCAACTGGAGTCGTTCCAGGGTAATCGCGGTCACCCAACGACATCTAGTATTTATACCCTTTCACTTCAATGTCGACTTCAAGTACTTGTTCGTTTACACCACCCTTTCCTCCGATGTCAGAAAACTCATCAACAGACAATTTACAATTACTCTGTATCCAATTGTCGGACATTCATCGAGATTAGTCATTCATTTGGTGTCTACTTCGTTATGTGATTTGTAAATGACTTTTCCCGTACGTATACTAAACCACAGACAAGTTTTTCTGTGAATAAACGTTGTTTCGTTAACTTGTATGGTTGTGTATTTCGCAAGTTACGTTTCTACTTCGTTTTTTTCTTATCTCGACGATTGTATATACCGTTTAGTTGGTTTGCTTAAATACTTGTACTACTATGGTATTGTTTCTACGACGTACTGCTGTGATCATCACGTGCCGCATTCTGAACTCGTTGTAACCTATCAAACAAGTATTGAGACATTCTAAACATTATGGTATTCGTATAATCTAGATGTGAAGTGATTAGAGAATGAACTAATGTTTCAGTTGCGCTTTGATTTAAATATTTCCGGATCTGACGAATATTGTGTAAGTTGTGGTTCACTTTCTTGCAGATTTGATTGACATGGCGATCCATTGATATATTAGAGTCTAGCCATCCACCCAAATTACGTACATTGTCTACTACTTGTATTTGATCATTTCCGACTACAATATGTTCAATTGTAGACTTTGCTAATTGTTGAGGTGTTCCTAAGATCATGACTTCTGTTTTGCTATCGTTTAACTTGAGTCGATGTGTTGTCACCCAGGTCTGAATATCCCGTATACACCTCTCTAAACACATTGTTACTTTGGTTTGATCACTTATCCGGGGCTTGAACATATTTACGAGTTGTGTGTCATCTGCGTAACCATGAGAAGTTCACATATGTTCTTTGGTTGTGTATTCATTAATTTTTTTTGTTTTCATTCAAACATATTTTTTTTGTGTGACTTTGTTGAGACATGTACAGTTATGGAGCTTCCAAAGAGCCAGCTCCACATAATTGTTAGATATACACGCGCTGCTAGTATTCATTAAAAAAGTAAAACACTTCATGGTCTTCCGTGTGAAACGGAGCCACTAATAAGTTTTAATACCCTAAAGGATTTTGGAAAGTATATTTTACCATTTATATAAATTATAGATAGTTATATAAACTATAGATATATATATATAAACTATAGATAGATAGATATGGAAACTATAGATGGATATAGAAACTATACATAAATATAGAAACTATGACGATGATGATAGTAGCATTAAAGGATACAATCCTCCTCTACCTAGCATATGACAGTTTGAGGTTACACATATAGAAACTACAATGAAGAGACAATATTCCCATTAAAGCATACGATCATATACATGATCAAGTGCTCCAAATATCACCTAGCATATGGAAGTTTGAGGTTAGGCCAAATAAAATAAATAGTGTGTTTCCTATAATCCGACTGATCGTACATTACCGACTCAACTTTTTTTGTGTGTGCAAGAAGGTAAAATGATAACAGTCCACTAATTCTATTTCCGTGCATGCCTTCATACCTTTACCCCACCTGTCGTCACCTTTTCAAATATAATATTCCAGGGAGAAACCATATTTTTTTTAGACTTTTGCAGTGCAGTCTGCATTACGTTTTTGTCTATTTAACTTGTAATTGTATGTCTTCATTTACTAACTTTACATCCCTCAAACTCTCACGGAACTATTGTGATCGTTGAAATTCCTACCTTCCCTATCTAAGTCATGTTGTCGGAAACAACATATTTATTTTTTATTTCATTTTGCCCTATGCAAAGAATTGTAAATGTACTAAGAACTTACATGCAGAACAAGATCAGAGCCATTGCAAGCCACCGCGAGATCCCAGGTGTCCAGACGAGTCATCATACATTTAATTTACAGTGTTCCTGTGCCTTAATAAAAAAACACTAGTATTTTAAATAACGACTTACCTAAGGGGGTGATTCACTTCCATTTTGGCAATTGCAGTGCAGCTTCCTCCACTCTGGCTAATATTGCTAGGGATGGATTCACTGTGAGAATACTCATCTTCCTCCCTGCAAATAAATAGAATCAACCAATTCTCACTAGATGTTCAAATTTATAACTTGATGTCATAAATCAAATGATATTTTCATTAATATAATAATCGTACCCCTGTTACGTACCGTAATCTCAGTTACCCCGACTCTTGTCGTTGGGGGCACTCACTTTATAATGAAATGAACATGTTTGCGCTAACATGTATAGTAAGATGATTTCCAAAATAACGCAAGGCACACTTATATAAGTATGTACCTGTTTTTTCAATAAATAATGATCATTTACCTCCACTAACACACATTGTACGCATCAGTTTGACTGCTTTGTCATGACTATACATGTTTAGTATTTTGTAAGATAGCTTGTCCTGAAAACAATTGTCCTCAAGGCGCCCTCATGTTTCAAATTCACGGACGTAAGCGTCATTCACGTAATTTACATATAATCATGTTTAAAAAATAGACATTACAAGTTTTCCTATAAAGTGATTTGCAAAATTTTAGGTAGTCGACTTAGCAGTGTACTTATTTTGCAATGCATTTGGTCAACTTTTTTAGCTCCGTTGTCAGCGAAAGCTGAAAGCGTAGCTTTAGTTATAGGTTGTATAGAGTATAGAGTGTATAGGTGAATCATAGGTGTCCGTCAAACTTTCATATTTTCACTATCTTCTTTGAAGTAACAGCCAGAATACTTCGATATCTGGTGTGCATGTTCCCTGGGGGGAGGCTATTCAGATTTGTTCATGCCAAGTTGATCTGTGCCATTTTTCAATTTTTTATGATTTTTTTTTCAAAAAATGACATTTTATCAACTCCTCATAAACTTCAAGTCAGATTGCTTTGATATCTGGTGTGTTGATGCACAGAGGGTAGCTTACTTAGATTTGTTAATTTCAAGTCAGCACGTCTTCTCTTCTATTTTTTATGATTTTTTTTTTTTTTGTAATTTGAAAAAAAAATGAATTTGTTAATGAGCATTATGACCGACGCCATATTGGAAATCAGTCCGCGAGACTTTAGGTAAAGTGCAACTTTTCAAAAGACACTATTGACGTCAAACAAGCAATATAATATATGCCATAGTCTTAATTCTACGCATTGTGCGCCCAAATGACAAATATTTGTTCGAAAAAGGGTTGTAAACTTCAATCCAAATTCTCTACCCCTCCTACAGAATGGTTTATTCCAGTATATGCACCTCACGATCAAGTGAGAGGTTACTAAAATGCCCATTGCAGGTAGTTTGATGGGATAGTGTCTTTTCGATAGGTATATTAGGGAGCTCAGAATTCAAACCACCGGTTATGTGAATTCCCGGTCATAGTAAAATTCATTTGATTTTTAATTTGCTATTTTGACCAACTCTGTTTGTCTATTCGCGATAAAATTACGATTAGTTTGGAAACGGGGTAGATTTTCTATGATTCCGTGTCACAAAAGCTTATCATGTGTTGTGTAGTTTTCGAAAAGCACACCCGGTGGGAAAGTCGCCCAACAGGCGATCTCGCGCCATTGCTGTACTATGTGGCACTTTATTCTGGCGGGGTGTCTCTTGAAAACGGGAATAGCGAAGGGTGAGCCAATCAAGTGAGACCTTTCTAATGTAGCTAATATTATAGCCAATAAAATTAGTTGTACGATGATATGTGTATAATAAAGGTAAGGCTGGCCTAGCGCCTCTACACTGTAACAAGTAAATTAGTAAAGTTGAAATCTTTGTCGCACGATTTCGTATTTATGTACGGATGCGTAGTCTTTCTAAACAGTAATTTTTAGATCAGTTAGTATTTAAACTACGTTTCTGAGTTAATTATTCGGTAGGTTATTGACGAGCTCCCTTTGTAAAAACGCTATACAAATTGGATGTCAGCACAGCATTCGCCCGGGCTCGGCCACGTTCAGCGGAATTAAGTGAAGCTCAATCATAATGGTGGCTGTCAAAATCGAAGACGCAATTTGACCGTATTGTTATTTCAGTGATTTTATTCAGCAAGAAAACAACGTGTTCTATGTTTTTGTACTTCCTACATGATGTGATGATCGTCTTTTTTACCGGTACAACTTACAGCCTACAATGAAACTGCTAACTTTGATGGTAACACTGACACGATTCCGTGTTCCGTGTTCATGTTTTTGGGCACATTTCTAAATACACGAAACCAGTTATTGAATGTGTAGTGGATATTGATATTCAGTTTGAAAAATTAAAATCCTGAACTTTATTTTGCGAACGGTTTTGTCATTTGTTAGTAATTATAGGGCCGACTGTATCACGTTTAACGTTTATGTCAACCCGGAAATACATAGACACGAAAATAGACGAAGTGACTTGTACATGTAATTAGTAACAAAATTTTGCTGTAACTGCTGATAACCTTCAAATTTATTTATTTTTATGTTGTAAATACATTCTAATATGCACTAAGGACAACACTATAAAGACTTGCTCTATGTAAGGTAATTTTTTGTCTTTTAAAAAATTATGCAATAGTTAGATCAATGTGTACCAGAAATGTTATGTAGTATTTAAGCTAGAAATAAGACCACATAATATCTTATTACCCCCCCCCCCCCCCAATTAAGACTAACTACTCACAGAAAGCAACAAAAAAGAGAAGAAGCTCCAAAACATAAACAAGAGAATAAAATTACAGTAAGGAGTTGATGATGCACAAACAACTACAAAGAAATAGACAGTTCAATTACAACACAGGGTTTGAAATAAATATGGGGTTTGGAAAAGTGAATTAGAAGTAGAGCAAAACCTAAGAGAGATGAAGAGCCTAAGTGAACAAGCGAAAGCACTTAAAGATAGGACCACCACATTTTTTGCAGGACTACTACGTTATCAATTTTCCTAGTCCTGTGGGATAGTGACTTTTTTACTCTAGTGTCGAACCCTGAATTGGCTGAGAATGACTCTCTTTCGGGTACTTGGGATTGTCGCCGTACGGAAACTAAGATGGCGATTAATACATTTCTTCCCTATATATATCTACTACAACTAGTACAAGTTGAATGTTGTTGACTTGGTAAATTTGTTAGAAAATTGAAATTGAAATTGCCTCAAAATTGTTTTAGATCCCTAGTTTATTTCATTCATCATTAAAATTCTCCAGGGTTAAAGCTGTAAGACACTGGAATTATTTATAGCCAACCTCAAAATCCTCTTTTTTTTCTTTTTCTTGTGTGCATTTCCCAGTCATTTTTTTCAGAGATTTTGTGCAATTTTTCATAACAGTAGATTTTTGTTATAAAATGGTGACTATGGTATAAAAGTACAATACATTACCAACTTCTGTGTAAAATGTGTTTATAGTGAGACATCATTTGAAACCACTAATCACTTTATTGCATCGCTAAAACAAAACTGTATAGTGAAGAGCTGAAGAACTGAACCACTTCTACATGTCACCAAAATAAAATAAAAAAAAAAAAAAAAAAAAAAAAAAGCGGAGCTATTCTGACCGATAGGTCGCTTGTTTTGTGATAATTCTAATTAAAAGAAATTGAATTGTGACATGCAATGTTTGACAATTGGTTGATAAATTATATTATTATTTGTTCTGCACATATAACAGCGACAAAGCGAACACATTTGCCAAAACCGTACATTTTTGTAAGCTTTGAAATGGTTGGAACATTTCCGACCACAATGTATCCTCAGGTATTAACAAGAACTATCTCTAGAGGTCGACATATTCACTGTTCTATGACGATCTCGTATGGCCACAACCACATTTAGTGTTAACATTTTCGCCATAAAGTAAGCTGTGCAGGACAAGAATACTGCAACTTTTGCATAGCTTACATCTATAAATAACCTAATCATTGTCAAAAATTCAGAGGGATGCAGTTGTGGGTATTACTATCAAGTACGCAAAAAAAGAGAAAACATTGTTGTGTTCAACGACCGTGGTTTGGTATGATTGTCCCTATTTCACTGTAAAATATTCAATCCCAAGGTGTCCATTTTGTATACTTGACAATATCGATGCATGGAGTGGTTTAATATGATATCAAAAGGAATTCACTTCTTTCAAGAAATTGCTAGAAGTGTTTTAAATGTATGTTGATCACTCACGTTGTGCATGGTGAGACTGTGGGATGTGCAACCGTATGTACGTTCCCACTGCAAATATCACTTTATTTAAAGGTGATGACAAATGAACAAACGGAAGTTCAACTGAGCAGGCGGACAGACAGACAGACAGATGGACGGACGAACGGATGGATAGATATACGAATGAATGGATGGACGGACGGACGGACGGACGGACAGACGGAGTGATCGACACACAGACACAGACAGACAGACAGACAGACAGACAGACAGACAGACAGACAGACAGACAGACAGACAGACAGACAGACAAGTGGATGGTTGGGTGGGTTGATGGACGGGTAGATAGTTTAATGAATGGATGGAGGGAGGGACAGGCAGACAGACACACACACACAATTCTTCTAATAGCTAGCCTAATGGAAGCTACAACTTCAGACATCAGACCGTATACAAATGGACGTTGCTACAAAGAGGGATAGTAAACAAATGAATTACCGTGCCTTAGGCAACCCAGTTGTATAATTCGGACCCAGTTGTATAATTCGGGACCTGGTAGGATAGAAGTTGCTATGAAAATGCTTTAATACTATGCACTACTTATAAAGGCTGCAATGGATTGTTTGCTGCCCAGGGAGATGAAGTATAAAGGGCCATTGTGCTGCTATAGATCTGAGCCAGGGGTAATAATTGTAAAGCTCTTTGAGCACCCACACGAGATGGGAAAATGCAATACAAGAACTAGTATTATTTATGTAATAGTTTACATCCACAAACAAATTTCCAGTTCCCCTGGCATTTCATGTACACATAAAAAGGCCATAAAATTGTTCTTATTGTGTATATTTCCCTTTTTGCAACAGTTTGTGTTCGTCCACAGTCTTGTGTTCTTTTTCCCTAGTGATTTCTGTCACTCCTGGTCAAATCATGCTGTATATATATCAGCATCATCATCATCAACAATGTTAACTCGAAATATGTTTTTGCTTTGCTTCATTGCTAACAGGTGTACAAAAAAGATATGGTTTGAAGGAGGCATACATGCCTGTATTTGCTACATCCCAAAGATGGGTTTTCTCTAATGATATTTTACCAGCTTTTTATTTCGAGAAACTAAGTCAAATTATCCACTGGGAGTCCCATCTCCAGGAACCTAAGTACGTTCATGTGTTTAAATTAACGAAACATTACAAGGTTCTTACAATTCTGCTTAAGTTTCCGTTGACTGTAGCTGTGGCCAGAGTGGCTACTATGCTAATCTTAGACTGTGAAGTGTGGTTTAAGTATCAATTCAGTATTGATGGAATTCAATGGATTTACGGTTACAACAGTGAGGACGAACATATGGTAAGTGCATCATCCTCGATATACACTTTACCCCATTCATAAATTATGTGGGCCCGATGTACACTCATTTTATTTGTTATGTTTTCATTACTCGACCAACACAATACTAGTAAGTACGCAATCCAGAAAAATAGTCTTAAAAATCGGTACCTTATAAGGCAGGATTTGAATTAAATCTCAACATCTCTATCAATTCCACAATCTTATATCTGGTCTCAAATCAACATTTATCTCTGAAATACGGTGCTGCTTATGTTACTTTTAATCAAATAAATGGTTCTTAGTTTCCGTCTGACTTTAACTGTCATTCTAAGGTATCTGACCTAATAAAGATGTTTTATGACTAAAAGAACCACCAACATGTGCAAACAATTACTTTCTTTTCAATTAAAAAATATCCGACCAATCGACATGTCATTTTGAAGGTGGTGTTACGATCAAGACATATTTGGAAGTTTGGTATATTTTACCAAAATTAACATATAATTTACCCTTGGACTACTTAACTACAATCAGGAGCTAACAACAGTGTGATCTTGAGGTAAAGAAATGTGCAACTTCGTGGGCTACCATTAAATTCATTATTCTAGTCTCTAAGGGGCAACATCAAAAGTTCAATATAATATATCTAACTTAATTGCTTAAGTTAGGTCCCAGACCCCCCCACCCCCCCCCCCCATCTAACTTAACTGACCTAAAATTGAAAATCGTTTCAGACTACTACTGTATACTTCCACTTTCAAACAACGTAGCAATATAATACTGAATTATAAATAAAATAGAAAACCATTTTAACTCAGAAAAATACTTTTATTGAAAACCAACAGAACACAACAACACTGAATTTACACGTCAAGTCACATTGATTACTAATACTGGTATGTCTGGTTTCACTTTCTTTTTTGAAATGGGAGACATTTCGTGACTGGGTGTAGGCTCATCAGCAACACTTTGATCGGATGATTTTTGTTTACCTGAAAAATACCGGGCCGGATCGCCTTTGTTAACTAGTTCGACTAAATTGATTGTACAGATAGATTTGATTCATACAACTTGACAAGATGTTTTGCAAACAGCAGGATACCACTTCCCATTTAAGGCCATTCCAAAGATTAGATCGGATGAAGTAACCATTTTCACTGGAGTAAAGAACTATATGTAGTAACATTGCAATTCAAACTGTAAAACATTTAACTGTCTCTGCAAAACATAGTTTCAACTAGAAATTGTATTTACCAGCTCTCATGCTTTTTAGCCTTCAAGTTGTTTCTGTCGAGTCGTATATTCGTATATATTCGCACGTTTCCAATGATTTTGACTGTGACCTCGCATCACGACAGTGATGAACACGTTGACGCGGCGGCCACGGCTTTCACATGCATGTTCCAACTATCATCTACAAACATCTATAAATCTGTTTGAAATTGCTAAACTATTGCTGAATAATTATTTCAGGCGATCGAACTTTTGATTTTCACGAAAGATTGAATCAACATCAGTCGAACGATCAACTTGTTGCGAGTGTAGAAATAAACATTCGCAATACCACGCTATCTGCGACAATTTAGTCCAAGTTGAGAGGTCACATCAAACATGACATCTCATCGGTAATTTCCGGATTTACATTCGTATTAGTTTCACGTTATAACTTATGGCCTAACTTTAATAGAACCTTCGCGTAGGTGGATTTTTGGCAACGTCCTCTCCACATAGTCTATTGAAATCAATTATCGTGAAGGTCCTTTAAAATTTACCACTACGATTGAACGATCGGCTCTGATCACGTACCCACTGTGACTTCGTTAACTTTCAAACAAATTTTTTAACGTATTTCAAAATAGATTGTTTCGACTCGACCTCCGAGTCCTGGGACATGAACTCGGCTAATGACCGTCGGTCATTTTTGCATGCCACAACTTCGTTGCACTTTCCTGTACACCGGCCCGGGATTTGCCCTGTTGTTTTTGATATTTAACTCCCAAATCTTGTTTGTTAGTTTCTGAAAGTCGTTCGAAAGGCATTTATAAATTGTGTGAGGAGAACATATATGGACCAGAAAATTGTACGAACCCTTCGCGAAATCGTGTCTCGACGACGCCAACTGATGAAATGTGCGTACGCACATGTACACTCTGGATACCCACCTCGTTCCCAAATACCTATTTTGCAGCAAATTTGAAAGCTGAACCGCGTACCGCTGATAAATCGGACCGACTGTACGCAGTGTGTTAGGTAAAAGCAGCCTTGAAATCGTACTAAATTTGCCAAGTATGGCGTTAAATCGTTTTTGACGGTTGAGAAATTATTTTGGCCAAAACCCCCCCACCCCCAAACTAAAGCAATTAAGTTTTTTTGTAAACATCGATCTTTTGACGTCGCCCCTAAACGAGCAATGTTATTCCCAGCTTGTCCAGGTTGATTAGCATTTATCATTCTGTAGTCCAGGTTGATTAGCATTACCTTTTTGTTGGCTGTTGGGGTAGTGCTGGTGGCTGTGGTAGCAGCAGTGCTAATTGAATGTATGCTTCTGCCATCCTGGGTTGACTATTTGCCAGCAAAATCCGTCTAGAGCGTAAAGTCATATGTTGACAAGCCCAGCATTACGTTCCGGCGATGCTTAATGTTATGTGTTGGTGCCTAAATAGTATATTTGTCCGTAAATCAGCAGAACATGAAACGATTCTCCACTGTAAGTATCTTTCTAAGGTACCAAGATCTAACGAGCTTGTCTCAGTTAGGAATTAGCCACACAAGTATCGTCACTCAGAATTACGTTCTCATACTCTGGCAGAGAGAGACTTTGCACAAGAACAGTTGCGCTGTGAATCAAAATCTAAGAGTAAACTTTGTTTCTCAATGTCCATAACATATAAGTTCTAGATATCACCTTGTTGTTTTATCAAAACACATAACATTTATTACTTACCAGAGATGAGTGCAAGTAGATCACGCTGTTGTTATCTCATATTTGTAATTAAGTAGTCCAAAGGTAAATCATATGTTATTTTGAAAAAAATGCCAAAATTATAAATATGGCATTTCTGGATCGTAACAATACTTTGTGGATACACAAACGCTTGAACAATATTTTAATGACTTTATCTACACGTATGCAATTTCAAGATTATTAGATATTGGATGAAATTAATTATGCATTTTGCTTGTTTAAATTTATACCTACATCAATATATTCTATATGAAATACACGCTTTGCCATCAATGTGTGAATGTAAGCCATCATCAATGAATGTACTAAATTATATAACATCTGAATATCACAAACTTCAATATCAAAACAAGTAGAGAATTCGTTGGTGACAACATAACACATGTACCTTATTAGATGGTAACCTCACTCTAAAATAACGGTATTTTCATAAACCTTTGGTTCTGGAGTGTCGGTTTATTATTTCACATCACATCGCTTGTTTATAAACACACTGTCACTGAATATTCATGACTCCTGACAACTCGTTTCTTTCAGATAGTCATGAACAATCAGTGTGCAACCAATAAATACAGTATGCAATTAATACATATGGAAGTGAGTTCAATAAGGCCAAATAAATAAATTACCCGACGTCACCTAGTTTTCATGCCATCTCTCAACTTTTGTTTCATGAATTCGAGAAAAATAATAATAAAATCGCGAAACTTGTGTGAAGTCTCGCAAGAAATATCGGGTGCGGAAACTGACAACTTAAAATACAATATAAAACTATTATTCCAATCTGTAATGGCTGTATATCTGATAAGAAGAAATAAACAACACAGAAACCATATGGAAAACAGTGGAAAACCAGAACTAGACACTCACATATGAAAAAAAATATAATAAAATAAAATAAAAATTATACCAACCCCATCTATTTTAAAATTTAATGTAATCGGAACCACACAATATTTTTTGTACGCCTAAACAAGGAAACGAATTAGTGTGAATCTTACAAATAGTCGTGTCTGCTTAGACCCGTCGTGCAATGATATCAAACTTAAACAACAATAAAGGTGAAAAGGGGTTCGCCGTTTCTTGGCAACCCATCGAATTTTTAATGATGTAAAATACTGAAACGACTCCCAAAACCAAGATATTATGAATTCAACTGTGTTTCCCAGAATGACATTACCATTTAGGCTTGTTAGTGTAGGTTTGAACTATAATAAGTAATTTGCATATTGAGTGATTTAGGGGCTGTTAGAGTTTATACAAGCTACACATTTCATGGATGGCAGTATACATTAATGATAATGAAATGCATATCTCCTCTATATAAAGATTCGGTGTTATCGCGTATTTTGCATATAACCTATCTATTTTATCTAGAAAATGAAGTAATTAGTTGCTTATATTCGTGGTGGGTGTATCTCTCTGTACGTCTCTTATTCTGTCTGTCTCTCTGTCTGTCTCTCTGTCTGTCTGTCTGTCTGTCTGTCTGTCTGTCCGTCTGTCTGTCTGTCTGTCTGTCTGTCTCTCTCTCTTTCTCTCTCTCTCTCTCTCTCTCTCTCTCTCTCTCTCTCTCTCTCTCTCTCTCTCTCTCTCTCTCTCTCTCTCTCTCTCTCTCTCTCTCTCTCTCTCTCTCTCTCTCTCTCTCTCTATTTTCTCAGGTTTTTCCATTAGGACACCATACAATATATCCACCTGTCAACGCCTCCTATTTGCATATTGAAATGTACATTGACAATCCAGAGTATGAATCCCGTTTGTCGGTCAGAGTGGATGAGTTTGTTGAAGACATTGAAGGTAACATCAAATTAAACCCAATTAGGCAAACTTAAACTTGCTGGGATCTCACGCACCACTTATACATGATCTACCATGTTTTCCTAACGCTTTAACACTTTTTCGTAATTGATTTTAAGTACATTAATTGTTGGCGAATTTCACATTATACCCCGTATATGATTCCCATTCCACAAGTATAATCATCCAGATAAGCCATGCAGATCAGCGTTGGAAATATTAAGTAAAATATTTTTCGCTTTCTAATAACTAGTATAAGCATTTGAATAATTCCGTCCTTGCGCAACTACTCCTTGCGCAAATTGAGATAAACTGAAAGATCCATCGTTGTTAATATTACCACTCATAATGTCCTAACCGACTGGGTAATTACTGTCGTACTGAGCTGAGATACCAAACTTCATGGAAACATATAGCCCAGTAACGTCTTAGTCACATAGTTTGCTTTGGCTTCCTTTTTATAAGCGAATGGTGTTCAACAGTTTGTGCTTAACATATAAGGTTTTAAATAATATGGCGCCAGTTTACTTTAACGTCCTACTGGCCGCACCTTTCGGTCATCTACTGTGGGTGCACTCAGTTTGAACCAGCCGATTGGTAGTACCGTGTTTTATGGGGATAGATATTTAGCTATTTGTGCTCCGCGGCTGTGGAATTGACCGATCGACGAGATTGATTGAGAGATTCCATTGACCAATCCATTAGTAGTTTATCAGTGTGTATTGAATGCAAGGACCTTGACCTTATGATCGGTCCTCGTATATAATATTTGCTTACAAACATTGAAGTTATCATGAAATACTAGTCATGGGATCGGTATAATATGTATGATCACTATCCCGAAGGATAGAGAAGTTGAATCTGATTTGTACACTTTCTGAAGCCGAAAGGATATCGACAATGTTGACCTACATGATCAAGAAGATGGACCACAATTATGTGCATTTGTTCTGAGGTATGTATGTTGATATTTCTGTGAGTCAAACTATATCATCGACCTACTCATAAAATACATAGTTTTCCACCCCAAAATTAGTACTTTACTATCTTGTTGGTCATGTTTGCGGCCAAATTAAATGTTGGCCATACCACATACGCTATTGCCGTAGTTTCCAGCGTACATACATGCAATGTCATGCATGGTGTCATACGCATACGCAGTTATTGGTGGCGTACCCCGTGCTTTCTGTGTGCCAAAATTTAGACTCAACTAAGACTTCGTGTATATTTTTTTCACATCTAATGCTAAGAATTCCTCTCTCAGGTTTGGCCTGCATAAGTCCATTATCAACAGTCAAACTTGGAGGAGTATGAGTGCATGCAGTGAATGGTTAAAATAACTACTAAAATGAAACCTTACTTTAAATGTGCAGGGACATAGTTTGGTAACATCAATGATCACCATTTCTTCATTTTTTTATACTGGCCTCCCACCTGTGTTTCGCAAACGACCTTTGCGGCTACTTAGGTGGAGGACATAATTTCAAACAATCAAACTAAATCTTTTCACTGACGCCTTATTGGATTTATCAACAAGATTGTTTGTTGCTTATTTCCTCCGTAGTTGCCATTGCTAAACACAGGTGCTTCCTGCATGTTGCCCTTCGAAATAAGGTGCCGCCATGTGCATGTGCCACCTTTTGATGGGAATGACACACAAGGGTGACCTGCATGTGTTTATTTATTGATATATATTCATTTCTCCCCATTATGTACTCTTTGGTTTCAGGGATCACATCAATAACTGAATTTAAATCATAACGTGATGTATTTTAATATGTAATATGTATGGGCCTACATAGGTTTTATATGTGTTTTAGTAACTACCAATTTTTATTTTTGACTGTTTATACTATTATCACTTTGACAAAGAAGTTATCAAATTTCTTTTAGATGGAGTAAGAGGTCTTTTATCTCTAAGTATATTCTGGTTTGCTTTAGTGAATCCAGATACAAAACAAAAATGTCAAGCAACAAGATTGCAATTAGATATCAGAATTTTTAAATAGCACTGACATGACATGGCAAAGTTATATTGTTGCAATATTTACATCACAGTAGGGGCTATTTTAATTTGTACAACTGGTACCTTATATCTCATTTGGATGTAGTGTAATAATTTCGCCATGCAAAAGTAAGTTGACCTTTACCAGAAATTAAAGTAAAGAGAATGATTTTTAATATAGTGAAACAACATTACTACATGTGTGCAATATGCAATATGTCAAACAAATGAAAAATGGTACTTCATTCAGATTGTCAGGAAATTTTATTACAAGTAATTAATTTATAGTCATGTGTCGTCCATCATGGACATCATGTATATCTCACTGCTGTGACACTTTGAAATGTTGAAAATAAATCAAAATAATAAAAGAACGCTTGTTTTCAATATTTTCAGAAGGCTTAGTGTTCAAAGTTGATGCAGCCACATTTCCTTTATTCATATTCATTCGATGACTTGTGTGTTGATAATCCGTCCAACACCTAATGGTGACCTCAAGCTAGCTACCCACTGCTGTTATAGTAACTTGACAATAGTCAACTCATATTTTTTAGAAACAACATCTCCACAAACAATGTTGCAGTCGATTGATGCCTTGAATATTAGTTACAGAAGTTCTGCCTGTAAAATAAAACAAAAATAAACATGAAACATGAATAATAATGTTATCTACATTTTTATATTTTCAGGAGTGGTATCTAGTGGATGTTGGTTTGCAGACTGATAAAGTAACCACCTGAAAATGTGTTAACATTTGAAATTCTCTGACTATGAATAAAAAATGAGATCCTAGTGTCTAGTGTAAAGTGTCTCGCATTTAAAGTTAGGATTATTTTTGCAGCGGATGAATAGCATAGCTTGTGTATCAAAAATATTCTACAAGCTACATGAAAACTCTGTTCATACTTTGCTGCACCATTTTCATGACAATAGTAATAATTTCTTTGAACTTTCGTTTCTGTTTATGAATATTACAACACAATATCAAAGACAAAAAACACTGGACTTGTTATTATCATTTTTAAGGACATTTTATATCTGGTGTTAGATAATTAAATTCATGAATAGTGAGTTTCAAGTTTTTCCCTTGTCAAATGTTTGAGTCAAAGGATGTTAGATCAATTGTGTAACAAATCAGAGATTGTAAAGGAAAGGTCAATTACTATCGTGTAGTTGTATATAAACGCACTTTACACATTTTATGGTATAGAAGGTTTTTTTAGTCTCTATCGTTGCTATTTAAAAAAAAAATATCTGGGCTTCACTGGCTTCACAGTTCATATTGTTCACTTGGCCTGTTTCACTTTTGTAAGTGAGGGATGGCTGTATAGGATGATTGCTTGTAAATGCCATACAAAGAAATATCCATTCTTGGACAGCTACAACTTGTTTAGTGCCACAGTGGTAACACTGACCAGGCAAGTTTGAAATGAATATACAAATAGAAAAAACTCAACATAAAAGTAGGAACTATTTGTTGCTCCACTGGACTTCTTTTCTTATTACCATAAGTTATTATTATGATTATGATTATAAGAAAATGATACGCTGAGAATATCTGACAATACTAATATGTAAACTAACTGTACTGTTTGAGGTAAACTTAAACGAGTGTCTATTTTTCAAGTTTAATATGTGTTACTTTCTTTTTTCACTGTACAATGCTTTTGAAAGAAATAGAATTTATAAATGATATGGTACGTTCCAGTTGACTTACGTTGCCGTGTGAAGTGGATGATTAATTGATTTATTGCGACTGAAATTTATAATTGTAAATTCAAGGTTTTGTGTTGCCTTCCCCAATTTATCCACTATACGCCTTTACACTGCAAGTACCTTAACAAAGTACACACCGTGCAGGCCAGGACGCTTTATTTGAATTTTTTATACATCGTATCCTACAAGTCGAACAAGAGACCTCTCATATCGTAAAATGTTATAAATTGCGTTGTTTATACTTTTTTGCATTTATTTGTATTGATGGCATTAACGTGTGATTGTTATGTTATACCATTAAAGATACAAATCAAACCGTGTTTCTGTCAATAACAAATTTGTTATTCATAATATTATATATATATATCGTAGCGATGCATGGTGAATCATATTACTTCTGATCGGATGGTTTAGTCTGGACCTAAGACTCATCTTTTTAAAAAGTTTATGTTGTGCAAAACAGGTACTCGTAATTTAACTAGACCTTTTTTGCAATTGACTTTTGGCCTTACATTGAAATGTTCATTTTTTCCTCGGAATCAGATTTGAGTGGTTTTACTTTACTCATGTGTAATACGTAAATATATGTTATTATTGTGTTGTGCAGTGCCTTGAGATGTCCTTTTACAAGATGTCTTTTTGCATTGATGGCGTTTTCTTAGATAAAAAATGTTTAATGTATTAAAATAAACATTATCTGTAAATGGTTATCTGTAAATGGCCAGTATGTCTGCAATGTTATATGTTCTCTCAAGTGAAATCTTAGTTCATTTGGTTATAAAACTGAACTGACCCTAGCGAAATGGAAGAATTCTAAAATCAGTTTTCTAGTTCTAGCTTTATATAAGATATAGGTCATTGTCATAGTTGTATTCGAAGATTATAAGCTGTAGTCAGAGTTGTCTGTTAATCTGAATCAAACATTCATTGTACAGTCTGCATTTGTCCTTGCCGGCTCTAACTGTCAATAAAGTGGAGCCTTTTCTTGGTTCCAGTTTGTTTGTTTGTTTGTTTGTTTGTTTGTTTGTTTGTTTGTTTGTTTGTTTGTTTGTTTGTTTGTTTGTTTGTTTGTTTGTTTGTTTGTTTTCTTATTTGTTTTAATTTTTTTAAACCCGATACATTCTTGAGCCAAAGGCTCTTCTAACAAAATGTTGAATAGGGAAATTTACAATATTTACATTAACATATACAGAAAAAAAATAAATAATGACAAATTAAGAAGTGGGTAGTTTATTGGGCATCGTCATGGCATGATTAGTTAACCCCATAATGTCCAAAGTCTAGTGACATTCTATGGATTGTGTCCTTCATTTTAATCATTTTATTCCTCTGTGGGATTACTAGGTATCCAAGTGCCTGATTTCTATCTGACGTACCGATTTTTCTACATACATTACAATGCAATATATATATATAATGACTACTCCAAAGAGAGTTGTATATATTGGTGTCTCAAATGGTACAAAGATGACTGCAAATGCCTAATGTATGGTCGGAATTTGTGTTACGTAATAACACCATGTCCTTGGATTCACAATTTACAATATTACAATACGATTTTCATGGAATACTTAATACGGCTGACAGACGGTAAGAAGGTACTTTCATTTGATTGGTTTAGATATTGCAGGCTTAGTCATAACATCATCTACGTGTAATTCGTATTCAGAAGGCAGTTTAATTTTTTTAAATAATTTAGCTTGGTAACACTAGCTGGTAGACTTCTTCACAGCTCTCCCTACATTTTTTACAGGCTTAGCGTTAGTCATGATTACATCACCTACGTGTAATATCTCTTTACAGTATGCAAAATCAACTAGACTAAATAGTAGCCTAGCAGGCTAACTGGTAGACTCCTTCACATATTTCAATATAGCTTTGATAAATTGTCCATGTTTTCAATTATACTTTGACCTAACAATTAGTCATACCCCCCTCCCCTACTAGTATCGTGCTCCCTTTACAGTTACACATGATGAACCATAAAACTTCATGATCGCCCAGATAATATATTGAGTACTTTGTTTCATTGAACGACGAATCATCACCATACTAGAAAGTTTGGCAAATTTAATGAAGTTAAAGAAAGGACAATAAGTATAGTAAATGAGGGAAGTAGAGGGGAATATCGAAGTAGCGATGATGATGCCGATGATGATGATGATGATGATGATGATGATGATGATGATGATGATGATGATGATGACGACGATGTGGATGACGATGATGATGATGATGATGATGATGATGATGATGGTGATGACGATGACAATGATGATGATGATGATGATGATGATGATGATGATGATGATAATGATGATGATGATGATGATGATGATGATATATGTAGTGTTCTTTTTACAGATGTTACAAACTGTCAAGACATCTCACGAGTGTGCATCAGTGGAATGTTATGCAGAAACTATACATCTGGTATCATTTCCACAAGGGACTACCCAATACCTTACCCAGAAATGATGCGTTGTTCATGGCAATTACAGGCTGGTGCACATTCATACATTGATATTACCTTTCAAGAGTTCGATGTAGGAAAAGCCATTAGGGACTGTCTAACCGATAATATAGAGGTTTACAGTGGTAATACCGTTAGTCATGGACTAAGAAGACGATATTGTAATCACAGGCCTCCACCAGCAACCATATTATCTGATTTTAATGAAATGTTCATCAGCTTTACTTCAAATGATATCAATGACTACAGTCTGGGGTTTATTGCCATCTACAATTATCATCAGGTGAAGCGAAAAACAACTGACAAGAATTTATTGAGTAAGTAATAATACGACTCGGTAACCAAGGCTTAAGAGAGCTAACTAAAAATGTTACTGTACTTTTGTAAAGCATTAACATATTCTACCTTGACAAAATATACAATTATATATACATGGGTGGGTATATGTGTGTGTCTGGGGGTGGTGTACGACTACCAAACGTTCCATAAGCAAAGTGGCATATTTTCTTGAAACCACATCTATAGTAACGTTCTCGGTTTAATAGATTTTACATGTTTACCAACGTGGATGTTGCACATGGGTCTTTGCTATCGCTTGTTCAATGAAGCATCTCTGCTTACTTGGATGGAGAGTGAGACTAAGTGTAAAGAAAGCAATGGATCTCTCGCAAGCATTTCTTCAGAATCTGAAGCCCAGTTCCTGCACGAACTAACATTAGACCATCTCACGAGTTGGATTTATATTGGTGAGTGTTTCACTTTTAGTAATTGGGAAAATGTGCACTTTGAAATTTCTACATCTCGTTGCAGGTTCATTTTTACTTTAATACAACCACATCAACAACAATAACTAACATGCATATGTTAGCATTTTGTATACTGTAATATATCAAGATTGAATGAATTCAGTTTCTTGCTACATTGTGTCTAATGTGCCTGCATATAATTATAGTGTCTTAAAATACTTTACTTCACTTACACTATATGTAGCAAGTAATTCCCATCTTGTTCTCTTAAAGGGTAACATGAATTGCTTTGTTGTTTCTGTGTGTCTGTAACAGTAAACTGCAATGCACTGTATCATACCTATCTGCACATTATTTTCCGCGTAGGTTTAACAGATGGGGATAAAGAAGGGAAATACACTTGGACAGATGGAAAACCATTTTTGTATTCTGATTGGAGTACAACAGGGTAAGATAGGTTTAAATGAATTATTTTATATTATTATGATCTAGAGTGGTATATGTTCATTTTTTCTGACTTTTATTCGTGCATAAGACTTTCTTCCTGATTTCTCAGTAATATCCGGTGTTTTAGCTTTGATAATATATTATAGAATTATGATTAACTGGTTACATTTCTCCACTTAGAATATCCACCAACAAAATGATTGCCAGAATAATCTGTCTCCCAAATAGAAAGAGCAAATTATTGTGATATTATCAGATTGTATTCTTCACTGGCATGTCCTCTTCTCAAGAACTAACAACCAATTCCCCATTGTCGCCCATAAATTTAACACAGTTGGAAGACTTTTCGGAAAGTTTTTCTCCATTGCAAACAGGCATTGCAATATTAATATCACATCTATGACACATACCTGTACTTCATCCGTTTACAGTTACAATCATATACACACGTCTCTCTGTATTTGAAGTTTTTAAAGTTAAAGGGCTACCTTGTCTGTAGATAAGGGTTGAATGAAGATGAAATACTTAATAATAATTGACATTGACCGTGTGACCAAGAGGGTACTTATGAAACACACACACACACACACACACACACACTCTCTCTCTCTCTCTCTCTCTCTCTCTCTCTCTCTCTCTCTCTCTCTCTCTCTCTCTCTCTCTCTCTCTTTTCTCACTCACTCACTCACGCTCTCTCTCTCTCTCTCTCTCGTTTCTCACTCACTCACTCACGCGCTCTCTCTCTCTCTCTCTCTCTCTCTCTCTCTCTCTCTCTCTCTCTCTCTCTCTCTCTCTCTCTCTCTCTCTCTCTCTCTCTCAATTTTGTAGACTATGTTGCAATTAGATATATAAGACATTAACAGTATAGGTTAGGTATGTATCAAACATGAAAGACGACAAAATGTAAATTACAGGAACGTACACTCGAAATGTATTCAAAAGGACATTTACTGGGCAAAGTACCTCACAATGCGTTGATTCGTAATTGAAACATGGCCGTGTATGTGTGTGTATATACACAATTATACCAGTTCATAAAATTTATCTTGATTTACATTGTAGATCACAGCCAGATGGGAGTATTCATCAAGATTGTACTGCCCTGTACATTGAAAATTTGCATTCACATAACCACTGGTATGACATATTATGTGATGCAAACCTGTCCTCTCTGTTTATTTGCAAACAAGAAGCAATTAGCAGCTTTAACATCAGTAAGTTTTAACACAATTCAAATGTATTTAAAAACCCAAAAACAGTGATCAGAGATAGGTAATTGTTTCAGTTAAGAATGTTCACATATTTATTTTGTGAATAAGAAGCATATATATATCATTAAATACACAACTCCTACGTCAAGAGCCTAATATACATAGATACAAGATAATTGGTATTATCACACAACTTCATCCAGTGCTACACTAGTTTCACAAAGAACAGGACAGGTGTAAATATGTATCCTTTATTCCATGGTTATTTATAGGATAATAAGAATTAGTGTAAAATTAGATGATACTTTGATAACGTTTTATACATCCTGCATCTAAGACAACTACCAATTTCATTAATTGACCTCAATTATGTATTTGCTCATCAAATATTGGATTTCTTTCTTGCTTTGGGAAAATTTATTACATTTCAATTTCGTTGTGTTTTTGTTTGAACTTTTTACCAATGTAACTTGTGCAATTCATCTTAGTTTGGATAACATTAGATGCATTTATCCTTTTTTAGTACATTGAAGTAAAAATGATTATTTTTGACCATGCACTTACCAATTATCCAAATGTAATTTAACAGGTTCGGATACAGGAGAGTCGCCATACATAAACACCTCAACAGGAATATTATCACAAGGTAGTTCATATTCTGTATAGTACGTTGTTATGTGTGATGTCATTTTGAAAAAAAAATGTCAACATCAATAAAATTCAATCTAGCTGAATCACATATAATGGCCATGCTGCCAAGCCTGAGTTCCCCCTTGCCTTTCTTAATGTTTTCATACAGCGTTACTGTGACACCAAGTTCCTGTGTTGTAAAGATTAATAAACAATAAGTTAATTCTGACCTCATATATAATGACAATCAAGTTTTTTGTAATGTTCATATTGTTTAAAAGACAATCTATTTTGTTGTTATAACTTTAATAATACTGTAACATCTGCTGCATTAATTATACGCTTAAAATCAGGTGCTATTAAGCAAAACAATTTTACTGTTCAGATATTATAAAAGGCATAAGCTTATATTATTACTTATAATGTAAATTGGTCATTTATTCAAACATAATGTGTTCATTATTATCTATTGTGTGGTATTCATCCTGAAAGTTAACATCACATGTCCTGAGTATATGTTCCAATGTGCGAGTAGGGAATGTACTCACCAAAGTGATATATGTGATGGCACGTCAACTTGTTATGATACTAGTATACCGGCAGTGTGTGGTAAGTATAAATCTGCTTAGCACTGAAATGACTACAGTAATTGTATAACCCGTGAACACAAATACAATATAAACTAACAAATGTGAACAATTTAATAACTTAATTGTAGTGGTGGTCGTTTTGAATAGTTAATGGACATTTTTCTTGGGATCATTGTAATATGTTTATTCAAAAATTATATGGTTTTACTTGCTCAAGCTTAGGAGGTTTTGACTCGAGTAATCCAGTAATGTACTTTCATTTTCTGAATTCATAAAAAAATGTTATCTAGATATCATGTTTGTTGTGTACATGATAGATAAAAAAGAAGATTTTATGTCTATATACATATATCTTATGAAATATGTGTGTATCATTTGATATTTTTTTGAAATTAAAAACAATGTAATTTTTTGAAGTTCACCAATAACAATTTTAAAAATATGAGAAAAATCCAACAAGTTTATTGTAGTAATGACCATTTTCATAATTGTTATTATTATATACATAGACCCTCATATGCCAAGGGTGTGACGTCAAAGTATAGTAATATGAAATCCATTCATTTCATATTACTCTATTTTGACGCCACACTATAGTAATATGGTTGGAACTACTTTGAATTGTCTTTAAACATCAATAACCTAGACAGGAACGATGTTGCTGTTGTTAAATTAAATGAAACTATTGACAGAATTTTTAACGTTTTTTTATGTGTTTTTGAAAAATTTCACAATGTTTTCGACATTTTAACTTGCCAGTATTGATGTTTTTAGTGTATGACTCTGAGCCGAGTTCTATCTCACCGATTATCCCCACTTGTAGGTAATTCTTCTGCTGATTGGTTTATGTGCTATGGTAGTGGACGCATACCATTTACTAAGTTCTGTGATTTTCACAAAGACTGCCTTGATGGATCTGACGAGAATGACTGTGGTTAGTTTTATACACATTTGTGAAATCAACATTTATATAACAATATGTAATTTACCATGCTGTTGAAAATACATTGTTATTCATTAATATCTTTGTTGTTGTTGTTGTTGTTGTTGTTGTTGTTGTTGTTGTTGTTGACATATACCATGTAAGCATCAATTGAAGTAGTTCATATCATAAAAGCAAGTAATTTTGAATGCATAGACATAAACTAGTATTCATAAAAAAATTACGTTTAAACCCTTAGATGACTCTGTATGCAATGGACACAATCATTTTTCTTGTTCTAGTGGGCAATGCATTGATGCAAATAAACATTGTGATTTAAACATTGACTGTTTAGATGGAACTGATGAAGCCAATTGTACCGATATTGGTAAGAAAGTGTGTGTGTGTATGTGTCTGTCTGTCTGTATGTCTGTGTTATGCTTTTCTCAAAAACATGCTGGCTCAATTCCAAAGAAATACAAATTCTTTGGGGAAATGTTTTGAACTGATGCGGTTTTTGGTAAATATAACATGCAATCAATAAATATTTAGCATTTTATGATTTTTGGTAATTATGCATTATTTTTTGAGTGCAAGCTGAAATTCAATATAATACAGTACATACACTGATGATAAAATTTTCGTGTGTCATTTGCACAATTAATGATTTCCAGTAATTAGGATATATATTAAAATGACACACTTAAAATGAATACAATTTAGTACATACTTCAAACAAAGGAAATGGCATATGTCCTAATAAGATTGAAAGTGGATTTAATAATTAACAACTTGGGTATTGCACATGTACTTGTGGTACTTTAGTACCACTGAACTATAGTAACAATAAATGTTTAAAATACGCTCTTATGTTTGATAAATTAGTCATCCCAAATAAACTATAAATTTTCTCCTGAATTGTATCTTTGTCTAGATATTTGCAATGCTATTGAGTGTCTTGATGGCACATGCCTAGCACCAACTCTGCGATGCGATGGAATTACAGATTGTGTGTATTGTGATTATGGAGAATCTGAAGACGAAGTTGGTTGTGGTATGATCTTATTGCCACTATTATCATGGAAACAATTTATGGTTTCATTAATATTGTTGCCTCTTTCAAATAGTCCCTTCCTTAATTTACATGATTGTTATTAATCTCAATGCATTGTAACTTAATCGAAAGAGTACAATGGCACTGAGATTCTTCAAAACAACCTGTTGCCTTTCAGATAACGACAAGCCTTGCCATGTAACCGAAAGACAATGTCAGAGTGGTCTTTGTATTGCTTCAAAGCATTGGTGCTTGTTTGATTTGGATCAGTTTGGTTATAGAGTTGGATGTCGAGATGGTTCACATTTACGTGATTGTGGTGTGTGAAAACATTTGTTTGATTTCTTTACATCTTTACTTGTTTTTCAAACGTCTTATATTTGTGTTCAATATCGAACACAACACTTGCATATAGTTACATTTGTGCTATTGATAAGAATTCAAAGGTGGACACATGTCGAGAATCGCACAAAAATAGACGACAAAATATCATTATTGTAAAACGCTGCACACTATGACAATGATGACTACCTATATTCTCAATAAGGGTAATTTTATTACTACTCCATTGTTTATGGTTTAATTTATTGCCAATAAGTTATTATCAGCACCAGGAGTACACACAATGTGTTGATTGTTCTGCCACACCTATATCCCTTCTGTAACCACTCAACGTCTAGCTTATGGAAAGAAGGAAGACCATACAATAAGCTAGATTACAAATGTTTATACAAGGGAGCCGAGTGTACCTGAACAATCAATACGGTATGTGTAGGGTATGTGGTTATGTATACAGTTAGTGAACTATTCACCGTGTAAGGCATAAAAACATGCGAATGTTGACATATATTACTCCTGTACTCCGTAGTAAAATAGTCAATAAACCTGATCAGTATATATCATATGACAGTTATAAGTTGAAATAAAATTCGGCGTTAAGGTATGTTTTGCATAACATAATGTGAAATTGTATTATCATTACTAGATGATTTCCTATGCCCAGACTATACATACAAATGCCCTGGAAGTTATTGTATCCCACTGCACAGAGTATGCAATGGTATGGCAGACTGTCCAGATAAGGAAGACGAGGACCCACGAACTTGCAGTGAGATTATATTACATTGTTGTTGTTGTTGTTGTTGTTGTTTATTTGTGTTTAAGGCTAAGTGATATCTCTATTTATTATCATAAATGTATGGACATTGAAAGCGTTTTTATTGCAATTTCCCGAATAGATATAAACGGCAGCAGCAGATGATGAAATAAGAAAAGTCATGGAACGTTTAAAAAAGAAGAGCAAGACCCATGGAAACAAATGTACAATTCTACCTACATTAAAGGCATTACATACTATAATTTGGCATTAAAGAAGATGAAAAAAAATGTATCTAAATGATCAGTGATCCACTTTGTCTTTGGTGCTGCAACTTTCCTAGAGCATCTAGATTGTTTTACTACTAAAATATTGACGTTTGGTTCAACCTTGGTCAATTTACAAATTATATTTTGTTTGGCAAGAAGATAACGGATATTCCAAGAATGAGCTGTTTGATCTAAAATAATTAGTCAATGTTTTTCTTCCTGAGAAAATATCACATTACAGAAATTACATTGAAAATCAAGTTCTAGATCTGCCCAACAAATGAACAATCGTAAAATATATTCCCGATATATTGCTTTTGTTTCATGATCATAAGTTGTGCATCTCTCATTTTCTGGGAGTTGCAGAACAAAAAAGAAACATGTTTGTGCAGATTATACGGTTAAACATATTGTACTGAAAAGAGTGAATGCTACATCATGTGTAACTTGTTTGATCAAAACAAAATAATCTTTGATTAATAATATTTCAAACCTCTTGTTCTATTTTAACTTCCGTTTCTAGCTATACATTGTCTACATTTTCTTGCCAATGTTATTACAAATAATACCATTCTTTAGAAATGGAGCATAAGGCTTAGAAATAAACAGATTTTTCTTTTCTATAATCAAGGCCTGACATTGATAATACCATGAAAAGTTAGAAAATCAACCGTAAATTCGTACTTTCCACAGACGTTTATCAAAGAAAATATATCGCCATTCTCATTTATAAGGTTACAGTTCTCGTTGACACTTTGATTGGACCATGATCTGTAATATACAACGTCTTAGTTTACTTGAATTAAACAACAACAATTTATAAATAATCAACAACATTACTTGGACAATAAGAGACCTCAGAGCAATCTTCAAAAAGTTTATTCCAAAAAAATGTACTTTATATCTGCGAGTGATTAACACTTTAATCTGTTCACTATCTATTTACCTCCAAAATCTAGTTTCCAACACTATAGTACCAGAAAGGAAATGTTTAGACTGACTTGTGTTCTTAAGATTAAACATCCAAGAATGCTTCAATGAATGCTTTGAAATGTTGACAGGTGCAACATGTTTAGACCCCGTCTGTAAGGCTGAAGCAGAGTCTATTTCTATTGATTTTATTATAACACCATTCCACTTATAAATTCAAATTAGTTATCTGTCACAGTGAAAACATAGTAACAAAATAAACTAACACCACCTTGCTCATTACTCTTTGGCAGACACTGTATCTATGTTTTTACTAAATTCGTATACATACTGATCAATTTATTTACAAAATGAAAGCATGAAAAGAATGTACATTTTGTGAATTGTATATCATCAAATAAATCATGGATATATTTGAAGTATTTCAATAATTTCCGGTCCGTTAAATATTTGCATTTAACGTTTATCAAAAATAGATGTTGGCAGTTCTTTTCCGGTAACAGGGCTTCTTTCTCATTGATGTGTGACAGAATGACACGAACACACGAAATATACCATAAAAGCTAATACTGTATCAACCAATTTGTATAATCACAGTACAATTTTATTTTAAAACTTCTTCATTATGTTTCCTATTTTCTTGTTGATTTTAGCTGATTTCAAATGCCCTATTGGGTCATACAAGTGCAGAGATAACACAAACTGCGTTAGCCAGCAGTATGTATGTGATGGTATACGCCATTGTGTCCATGGCGATGATGAACTCTACTGTGGTAAGTACATTTTTTTATTAGATTCTTGCATTATTAATGTTAAAAGCAACGACATAACATAAAATAAATTAGCAATATGTACACACTAAAATATCGCTATGGTAGGCATGAATTAGCTAGATTGTTATAATTAGCCCAGAAGGTCAAGGTCAAAGGTCAAGATCACGAAATATAAATCGCATCTGATAATATTAGGGTAAAACATTTCAGGCGGTGGAACCTTAATGTTTTATCAGTAGTTTTGTTATCGCTAACACTGCAAGAACTTCTATAGATACAAACAACTAAATAATACCCCACCAAGTAAGTAAACAACACTGTTTTTCTAACTCTCAAATATTTAAAATTTGAAATCAGTCATGGTAGCTACATCCCAGCCATACTAGTTCAGTGTTTTTCATGAACTGTTTAAGACAACAACAAAACTATCTTCTCTCTTCAATATAGTGTTATTTATGAAAGAAACTGAAAGAATGTGTGATATTCAATTCTAAGACACTGTCTATGTTACATGTAAAAGTGTATTGAGATAAGGAGTGACAGTAAACTGTGCTTTATGTTGCTACATAACTGTACCGATTTGCGAGAATTCCTGTTTGGAATATTATATTTTCTCTCATATTCTATATACATAGTCATTCATATTCCAATGGCCTGACATCCAAATAGATTAACATGAAATTCATATATTTAATATTACTGTAGTTCTGACGTCATGGTCGGAACTCATGTTGTTGTCTTAATTGTTTTATATAAATATCAAACTGACTCTATGATGTTATTGTTAAAGGTGTGTATCATGATTTCTAATGACTAATAATTTGCTTTTACAAATAATAAGATACCTTTTAAATCTATGTTTTCATTTTGATTCATGGCATGTGTGTCAGACACACAACATGCAAACAACAACGTACACGACACTAAATAATGTACATCAAAGTTAAAACTTGAAAACACTGTCGCACATTTAGCCTCCGTGAAATAGACTTGTTTTTGGTTACAAGAAATAAAAAAAAAACATGTTTAAAATTAAACATTACTGTTCAATTCATAGATTGCCAATCGATCACAATAAGCAATGTAAACAGATCAGTGAACAAACACTGCTCATCTAGAATTTCGTGCAGTCATTACATAAACATGTATGATGACATCATATAGAAGCGTACATTCCAGACAGTTACATCGCAGAGACAGTGTTGTCTATTTAATCTATTATTGACTGTTCATAGAATGTTTAATGATTTTTGGCAGTGTGATTTTTAATATGTTACCAAGTTTTCGACACTCTAAGTCTGGTGTCAATATTTTAATGTATGGCCTTAGTTCTATGCATA
>NC_135567.1:10764483-10824483 GCF_964340395.1 Glandiceps talaboti | reverse complement strand
TTAATAGGAAAGACTACTCGTATTTTCTGCTTCTGCTTCTAAATTATCACAGCTAATTAAGTAAAATTCTTTCACTAACCTCAAGAGATACAACTAAATTTGTTTCAAGATAGATTCATTAAAGAACTATCAAGAGGTACTGTTCTGATATCAGCTCTCCCCCGCCCCCTTGTCTGAATTCAATAAGGCCAATAAAAATAACTGTTTACACACGCATTTACATATCTAAAGGTACCTTCATCACGAACACGGAGTTGATATAGTGTACATGGCGCAAATGACATCAATCTCGCTAAACTGAAAATATTTCAAATATTCTTTTACAAAGACCCTGAATGATATTCTTGATTTTAGCTGAAAATGGTTTGGTATTTTCTTGAACGAAGTAGCCACAAACGTTTCAACACTTTATTTCCTGGGCGCATTTCTCGTTAAAAACATCGTTAGGACCATTCGTCCTAGGTGGGCGTATAAACTATTTGTTTAATCAATAGAGCAAACCAGGGAAAACACTACTTTTAGAGTGTTGGTGTGAGACGATAAATCCTAAAGGTTAGTTTTGTTCTTCAAGGTATTCCGATGTGTATGCCCTTTGCTGTATTGCTGGTACTCCAGAAGAAGGGATTGAAGAATGCTTGCCTGAAGCCAACGTATTTCGTTCTTGTAATGATTTACTACCAAATACTGCTGTACGTGTCCTCGCTTGGTTAATTGGTATATTGTCATTTTTACTAAACCTATATTGTTTAGCATGGCGACTGCAGAAGGAACATCGATCTGAGCTCAAATCAGTTGATAACATCATGATTCTAATTATTACAATAGCTGATCTTCTAAAGGGTGTATATTTGATTATCATTGGCAGTGTTGACGGATTCTACAGAGACGACTATATAATTAATGATATAATATGGCGTAGTAGTATTTTCTGCAAATTTGTTGGAATTCTAGCCAGTATGGCAGTTCAGATATCACTCTATGTATTGACAGTCATGACTGTAATAAGGTGCACAGTTCTTTCTAATCCGTTGAAGATGATCCGTGTGAGTCGCAAGAGAGCTGGTTCAATTGTAGCCGTCGGCATAGCCATTCATCTGATATTTGCCATTCTACCCGTCTGTCCCATCAATTATTTTGGAGAACACTTCTATGGCGATAATTCTGTCTGCTTGCCATTCCACCTTCGACATGACCGACCTCCTGGCTGGGAGTACTCGTTTGTGATGTTTACCATGCTCGAAGTGATATACCTTATTATAATATCAACATGCTACATTATCATACTGGTTATTAAGAATAAGAGTAGTAAAAAGGCTAGTGAAAACCGACGATCTCGTGTTCAAAAGAAGATGATAATCATGGTGATGTGTATAGTTGGGGCAGATATTCTAGTTTGGTTACCAATTGTCTCTGTTACGTTCGTGGGTATTGCCGGAGTCAAATTGTCAGGCATCGTGTATGCATGGATAGCAGTTACTGTTCTACCACTAAGTTCATTGGCTCATCCTTTCCTTTTTTACTTTTCAACCGATAAATATAAATTTATAAACATCAGGAGAATACTGAAGAAGACAAAGGCCAAGTTAAGAAAGAAAGCAGAAGGAGGTATGTAAACTTTATTACACAGAATGTTTTGTCAGTACTACTACATGTGTATGATAAATTAATGAAGTCTCGATATGAACCCAAAATAATGATCAAGAGCTAGAAATGTGTCTTTTTCCTCATATCACAATTTTCTTTTATGAGCTGAACTGATAGAATACATGCTAATTTCATTTCTTTCACCTCTTGAGTACCAACACGCGATTTATTTGTACGCAACACGGATATATAGTTAGGGTTTCAAGAGGTCGATGCTTTTAGTAAAGTGTGTCTCTTACGTTCTCTTTCATGTTAATACGTTGCCTCGTACGTTGCTTTTCATTTGTGAAACAATTGAGTTGACCTATTAAAAAAATTGCACATGCTACCACAAAAAAGCCTTTCCAGATACCACGAAAGCTTGTCAGTCGCATTTTTTTTTATCGGCGCCTAATTATTTTATATTAAACACAAATTGATAAGTTAATATTTTATTAAAACATAACATCAAGACACTCTAGAATAAGCCACAGAACTCAGCCTACAGTATGAGGCCTCACAACTTGCTTTCTATGAACGAAATTTGTTTCAAATGACAACTCAATAAGGTCTTAGAGGGGAATTTAAGGGGAACTCCACTCCAGGAAATACCGTTATTTTCATAAACGGTGGGATGTGGAATAATTTCAGGATTTCGCATCACATACATTTCTTACTACTGGCAAACAGCAAATGTTTATTCCATTCAACTTTATTGTTCTTGTAGCGTTAATGCTGTTGCATCACGGGATTTAGCAAACATGGATATATATGAGCTAAACCCCGAATATTAAAAAATCCTAAGCGCTTATAACCAGCACATAAATAGTCATAAATATGTATTGCTTGTCTCATACATTTGCATGATATTAATGCGCCAACCCTGAAATTAGCGTAGGCAAATAAGAATTTAAATTTTATGTTTCTTGGCAATCAATCCATTCCCTGGAATTTTCTTAACCAATACAATTGTATGTTCAAAAGGATTACGGAAGAAATTCAAACGACAGCAGATGTACATGACGAAAACATCTAGATTGTGTTGGACACCAGTATTTCAAAATGGTGATGAAATATCAATGATTAAACTAAGTGCGTTCAACGAATGGGATACAATTCTGCAAAAAGACAGTCAAAGAGTAACTGATGATCTACAAAAAGCTCTAAAATTACTTCATGATGCCGAATGTTATCATGAAAACATAACAAACGAGGATGTCATGATTGATACAACTAACGTATGTTTTGTTTGTCATTTTTGTTACATTTCAATTTGTATCAGAAATATTTTGTTGTTTAAGTAATTTGATTTCTGATGTAGATGACGATGTTGATGATGTTTTGTTGTCGTTATTTCGTTGTTTTTGTTGTTGTTGTTGTTTTTGTTGTTGTTGTTGTTGTTTTTGTTGTTGCTGCTGCTGTAGAGATACTGTTTTTGTTCAGATGTTTCGTCTAAACAAGCTTGTAAAGTCATCGACTTTTGTTGATGATCACGATAAATTACTCGAGTCAGTATTGTCTTCATAAGACAAACATTTCAAAAGCATTCAAGTTTATGTGTCGCGAATTAAAACCATGAGCAATTGATTAAAACGTAAATTCTCTTCAGTTCGAGGTAGTCTTCTACTTACTTACACTTTAGAAGTTCATAAGGTTTAGTTGACCTATATGTGCAGAAACGATCTTTCAAACTGTTGGCCAAAACTAACACAATTGCATATGAGAACTATTTCCTTTTATGATTACTGATATATTTGTAACACTTTTATTTAAGAATTGTTTGTTGCTACTGCCTGCTAATATAATAGTGGACAACACGGGGGTCTATTCGAATAAATATGGGTATGACAGTACATTTATGTTTACACTAACATGTTTAGGAGGAAATGCTTATTCAATGATTATGACATTATTGGCAAATTTGCATTTTATTAGGACACGTGCTCTGGAGCATTCTTGATGTGTGAAAATCCAAAGAAAAAAACACAGAAGAAAGATTTGAGTGGACCAAACAGTAAGGAATCAAAAGCCAGTAAAGGGAAAGATGCAGCTATAAAGAAAACACAAAACCTGCAAAACAAAAACTCGGAGGCGATTGACAAAAAAGAATCTGAAGATGCGGAGAATGATAAACCAGGAGTCATCCAAGAGAGCAGTTCACACATGGAAATGCCTGAAAACCTGCCAAATTCACAATCAGCGGCCATCGAAGGAAATGATACGTACACTGATGATTTACGTAACTTAGAAAGCAAGGAACCTGATGCAAACCAAGAGAAAGATCCAGGCATGAAGCAATATGAACACCTAGAAAGTAACGAATGTGAAGCCAACCGTGAGAAAGACACAGGCAGCGAACAATGTGAAAAAGTAGAAAGTACGGAGTCTGAAGAAAACCTATGGAAAAATACAAGCATGAATGAAAGTGACGAATTGGAAAGTAAGGAATCTGAGGTCAACCAAGTGAAAGATACAGCCAGACAGCAATGTGAACAACTGGAAAGTAAGGAATCTGAGGCCAACCAAGTGAAAGATACAGCCAGACAGCAATGTGAACAACTGGTAAATAAGGAATCTGAAGCCAAGCAAAGGAAAGATAAAGACAGAAAACAAAGTGAACAAAAGGAAGGCAAGAAAGCTGAAGCCAACCGAAGAAAAGATGTAGGCAGTAAGCAATGGAAACAACTGGAAGGCAAGGAACCTGAAGCCAACCGAGGGAAAGATACAGGCAGTAAGCAATGGAAACAACTGGAAGGCAAGGATTCTGAAGCCAACCGAGGGAAAGATACAGTCAGTAAGCAATGTGAACAGACGGAAGGCAAAGAACATGAAGCCAACCGAGGGAAAGATACAGGCAGTAAGCAATGGAAACAACTGGAAGGCAAGGAGCCTGAAGCCAACCGAGGGAAAGATACAGGCAGTAAGCAATGGAAACAATTGGAAGGCAAGGAACCTGAAGCCAACCGAGGGAAAGATACAGGCAGTAAGCAATGGAAACAACTCGAAGGCAAGGAAACTGAAGCCAACCGAGGGAAAGATACAGGAAGTAAGCAACGGAAACAACTGGAAGGCAAGGAACCTGAAGCCAACCGAGGGAAAGATACAGGCAGTAAGCAATGGAAACAGCTGGAAGGCAAGGAACCTGAAGCCAACCGAGGGAAAGATACAGGCAGTAAGCAACGGAAACAACTGGAAGGTAAGGAACCTGAAGCCAACCGAGGGAAAGATACTGGCGGGGAGGAGTGTAAACAACTGGAAGGCAAGGAACCTGAAGCCAACCGAGGGAAAGATACAGGCAGTAAGCAACGGAAACAACTGGAAGGCAAGGAACCTGAAGCCAACCGAGGGAAAGATACTGGCGGGAACCAGTGTAAACAACTGGAAGGCAAAGAACCTGACGCCAACCGAGGGAAAGATACAGGCAGTAAGCAACGGAAACAACTGGAAAGCAAGGAACCTGAAGCCAACCGAGGGAAAGATACAGGCAGTAAGCAACGGAAACAACTTGAAGGCAAGGAACCTGAAGCCAACCAAGGGAAGGATATTGGCAGGAAGCAGTGTAAACAACTGGAAGGCAAGGAACCTGAAGCCAACTGAGGGAAAGATATTGGCAGGAAGCAGTGTAAACAACAAGAAAATGAAGAATCTGATGCCAAATATTACAGATGGGCAGCAGTCTGATAACTAATAAAATAAATAAAAGTTGCCCAGGAAAAGATACATAAAATAAATCTGAAAAACGTGGAGAAAGTGAATATTTGGCAATGCAAATAAATTATACAGTCTGAACACATGTAACTAAGGCTAACCAAGAGAAACATTACTATAAACATATATATGGTTGTGGATCATGATCAGTAACTGTGTTTGTGTTGGTTTCAGTAAGCATATTATTAAATTTGTTTCTAGGTAAATTTTCATTCTTTGATAAGCACATTTCTGGATTTTACTATTGCAATAGGTATTTCTGGAACTATATAACTTACTTCTCAAATGTTATGTACAATTGTGTACGGTACAGTATTTTACATAGTATTGATGTATTTAACATTATGAAGTTGCATTCATTTTTTCAGTAGTGGTTGGATATTTAGAGTAGCCGTTTAGACCAGTCAAAATAGGGTTTGACTTTGAAGCAATTGCAATATATATTCTTGTTAGTGCACCTCTCTCAACATTTTATACTGAACAAGATATCAAAATGTAAGCGGTGAAACATGAGTAAAGATGCGTTTTTGAAAATTTGACTAATTAGGATATTTTTGAACTATTATATGTGTAAACACGAATATAAGTAACATTTCTGTGGATAGCGCTGATGACGAGAAATCACTCTAGCACCGTTTTGAGGGCATGGAACTATCTCCTTTCTTTGTTAGTGTAAATATACGAGTATATAGTATGTGTGTAAATTTATGCAATAACTATAGTCTATACAAGGTATACAATGCTTGCTTATGCAAGCAACATGATATTGAGATTATTTACATGAATTACATAATATAATATAGACTGTAGAATTACTAGTGTTAATACACCTGGTTACAAGTTATATACCCGCTTTGCGTTCAAGTCATCATACAGGTTTCCAGACCAAGACTCAAATCGTATAGAGATCGATCTGTGGAACCAACTACCTAACACTGTCCGCTCTGTACCGAGTATGGAGACCTTCAAATTAAGACTAAAGACATACCTTTTTGAAAGAGCTTAGCTGTAGCAGTTTCCATTGTAAAGCGCCAGGGTACATCATTGATGGATACTATGTGCTATATAAATATTTTTATTTATTCATATTATTTATAAGTGTGTTGCAATATGGAGAAAACAACATAAATTGAATCATCAGAAACCATTACTGTACCAAATGACCAGTGTGCCGTTAAGTAATTAGTTTAATTATTGGTATAATATATAGAAGGCATCATTTATGTGTGTCTGGAACATGCCAGTAATACAGGTATCAAATAAAGAAACCCACATGAGGTCACATTTAAAATCATCAAACCAATCTGATAAGCCACATCTATCATTTTATACTATCAAAGAACATATAAACCATACATTTAAAAGGGGAAGTGCCACTCTAGTAAATATAGATATCTTCATACACTTTGGTTTCTGGAGAGTCATATCTTGATTACACATCACATTAATATTGGTTGCAAAGATATATTATTATTAAATCTCTTTTTCCTCTATATTGTTCTTTCAGTGATACACCATTACATGTTAGGTCTTAGCACACATGATTATTCATAAGGTTTTACTGATGTCATGAAACGTGAAATGTGACTAGATAACGTCCTAGAAATCAGAAATGCAATGAAGGACAGAACGTTATGGAAAGTTTTCGTCACACAAACTCTATCGATAAAAGTGAAAGTATTCATAAGATGCACCTAAGGCCTTACTTCGATCACACAAGTAGTCGTGGAGATGATACAAATTGAAAAATGCTTTTAAAAGATAATATCGTGTTGTCATTGTATAACTTACGTATTTAATGATCTATAAGAAGCAAGAACATAATCACCACACATTTAAAATAACTGAACATAAATTAGTAAACTGTCTGTGAAGAACTTAAGTACTTAATTAGCACCATTTGTCACAGTAAATTTAAAGAAAAGTTGAATAAATCGAGCATAGTAGCAAGTAACAACATGACTGAAGATTTAACGATAATAAATAGCGTCATGAAATAAACGGTCTAAACAAGTCTAAGCTAGTAAACAATTATAAACCTGAGAATGTCAGATGATGCTAGATTATGATAGGAACTACAGATAAGGCTTTTGCTTTTTACTTTTACATTTTTTATTATATGGGAAATATACAGAATACAACAGACAAAAGTGAAAAGAAAACAAGAAGAAAAAAGACTCATAGAGAAAAAAACACAACAATACACAAAGGAAATATTGAAGGACAGTGAACTTACTGTTAGTATGCAAATATGAAAAGGCAATTTACAGTAGTCGGTAACATAATCACATGACTTGGAATAAACCACCCTAAGTGTCGTCAAACATTTCTGTTGTGCATAAATGTCTTTCAGTCTGGAGCTTATTCCTAAGGGTTGTAATAACATGAAGGTGAAAATGGTCTTGCTTTTGAAGTTTCTGTGTATAAATAAATCACTTTGCTTGAATTATGCAGCAGCTATGAACGTGTTTGATTTCTTTTTCACCATTTCGAACATAATGTCTCTGTGTGTGATATCAACGGGCACACCTGTTATTAAACATAGCCATTGTGTCATGTCTTAGTAGAACCTGTCAGTGGAGTTATAAACGGAAAGAATAGTGCAACAAAGTGTACTTCTCCTCACAATATCTACAATTATCTGAATTAAGCAAATTCCACTGGAAGAGCATAGTGTTACGTTAAAATATCATGAATACAATTTTAAATTAGAAGATAATTAATTTTGTTTCGCTCACGCCGTAACTGGAATATTATAGACATATTTTCCAGTCTCCTTGAAGCAATGGGAAAACACTCTGCCATTTTTTTGGACTAATTACTTCATGGGGTATCGCATACTAAAAAATACAGTGTACAATTTCCCTGGTTTAGTTTAAGAATCTGTGTTGTCTCTCTGTGTATTGACATTGTCTGCAATGGTTGCCTTCCAGTGATGTGGTATTGCATATTTTAATGATACATATTGCAGGAAATTACGTCTTGTCCCATTGTATTTGCAAAGAATGGAATTGTTTGTTAGTATAGTGCCGGCATTATCAAATACATCCTCTACTTCTTTACACCAGCTTGATACCAGTCTTTGTAAAATAATGGACTTTTACCTTTGGTAACAATACAAAGATTAAACCAAACAGATTCCTTATATATATCGCATATATTTTATGTTTGTGGTTCAGTATGTTTTTTGTTTTTTTTAAAAACGTTTTTTCTTCAGAAGGAATTGAGGTTTTACTGTCCACAGTGCTTCAGTTTTGCCACAGTTAAGTTCGAGGCTAGTACCCCAATAAAAGTAGTCAGTAAATTAAGCGTATTTTGTATGACCGTTGTTCCAAACGCAGCTACTTGTGTTAGAATGTTAACCCAAGAAAGAACCAGATTTAAACTGAATGCATTCAGTAAGGATTTATACAAGGAATTTAGCTCTATATCTGTGATTCGTCAAGTCCCAATGAAAGTTAGTTGTCAAAAATGTTGTTCAAATACCTGCCTCGCCTCCTATTCTCCGCACAGGAAAGCTTGCCATCCTTGACTTCATTCGGCTTGTGTGATCCCCTACATACCTGGGATATAGCATGTGCGTGTTGAACTTCCTTCTGTCTCACCATGAGTTTACACATTCTCAAGATTTTGTTGAGTGGCGCGCCCTCACTGTACACTAATTATATAGAGGTCAAAGTATAGGTCACCATTATTGATACATTGTCGAGAAACTTTCTTCATAGGCTACACGAGGCTTGGTCTATTTTCCATATTTTGACCACACACATTCGGGTATAAATTATAGATTGTTACTTTTGATAAATATGTGAGAGTGTATTTGTATCATGAGATACACAGCTAGATAAATGATTATGTACAAGCCTTGCAACAAACAGCAGTTGTTTGTTATCGAGAGAAATCGGAAAAGAACACAGTACTAAAAAGAAGACGGTTATGGTCAATATAATACTTCCTAAACTTCTAATAAAAAATCTAAAATAACACGATTTCTCTTTATTCATCATGCGAATATGTTGTTCGCCCTTCACACCTGCATTTTATTGCATTTTTGGTGTACATATGTAATAATAACAGAACTGCATGACCTGGCAATGGACGGTATGGCATACAGAAGTTAATTTCATGAGTGATTCTGTTTATACTGCTGTATTTTCACTCGCTATCGCTGCTGAAAATACGCGGCAGAATAAACCGAATCACTCATGAAAAGTAGTTCTGTATGCCCTACCGACCATTGCGAGGTCATTTTTTTTCATATTATTTATTTCTTAAATGTGTTAGTATTACCCAATAGAACCTTTTTTCGAGATTACATACACTTTAAAACAAATAAAAGGAATAAATTAGGACAACAGTAAATAGGCACAGCGTTCTTTAAAAAATATCCACTTACATGACCAGACTACGATCTTAGGATCTCTTTTAATAATCGATGAGTGCCATTGCGAGCGATTATATCATTGGAAATCGCCTTAGAGAAGTCGCAAAAAAGCTATTTTTAAAAAGCTCCAGATGTCACTTGTTTTAAAGGGTGCGGTTCTCTGATTGTCAGTTTATTAGCCAGACAAGCACACAAGTGTCATGTCTGTTAAGTTAAACATGGACGAGAAGAAGAGGACCTTCAATGTGTTTGGTATTGTGGTTTTCGGTATTTTCTTGAAGACAGCATTCGTCGAATGTCAGGAGTTTGGCGTTTCTACTAATGACGGTACGTATATTTCCGGAAGAAAACAAATCGCCATCTGGTCCCTGTTTCTTCTTTTCTTAGTAATTCATCATAATTTTACATTAACTTAACATCACTTGTGCTTACGTTCCAAAAACTTACTGAAAAAAAACGTACTGTTCCAAAAGACTTTCCTTAAACCATATTAAATTGATCATATTTAAATTCGTGTTTGTTTTATTGGAATTGATTTCAATGGTTTATGATGAATTAGAATCGTTGTTCATCCCCTATTAAAATATAAGAATTAAAACAACTAAGATAAAAATTCGTTTTAGCTGGTGTCAATGACAAACGTTACAAAATTAATAAACCAAGCTAGTTATGTTGTTTAACAACTTCAATTGCCTTGTTTACAAATAACCATTTTCATATGTCCTAAGGAATCAACCCTTTCTGAAACCATATTTTTTTTATTTTGAGAAATTTGCTTCCATTTGTCATTGCTTATAAAATCGTTCGAGATGGGTTATTCTAAACTGTGTACAAATAGGCAAATTAGCTGTGTCAGCAATGTCATCTACATACATAAGAATACTAATTGATAGGAAATCCTTATTTACATAAATTACCTCAGATTCATTTGTATCCATGTACCTTGATAATTCATGTCTAAATAAGGAAAACAAGAGAGGACTTAGCATACAACCTTGTATTTTTTTCAATATTGCATATAAACTAAAAAAACCTGTAAACAAACTCAACAACAACAAAACCATCCGGGAAAAGACCCTTACCATTGCCACACATTTCGATTGCATGACTGACTTCTTGCACAGATATGGCCTCATTAACAGAAGTTAGTGGGTTTTACTCACAACGTGGACAATGGTTATTATGGTTTTCTGACTCCTTCAGTATAGTATAATTGAAACCAAACCATTAATAGATTATCAATAATTGTCATTCACCAGTAAATCCTTTTAACATCAAATACCATTTGTACCAATTATGTTATTTGTAATAAACAAATCTACATTTTTATGAACATGAAAATATTCTCTCTCTAGTGAAAATATGGCACAAAGTTGCTTACTTTATTTCATTACATATGTACAATTGTGTTCGTTGATAAACAGTCAAAAATAAAACCGGTATTTTCAGTGATGGCTATGCAAATGAGATAAATTGAGATAAAATAGATCCAAAAGTCTTTCATGTTGTTACACACTTTTTGAACAATGTTTTGTTGGTTCATAAGGTATTTCACTATTTTTCTCGACCATCGCAAGTTCTGAGGTATCAAATAATTATGCAAATCAGTGCCTTAGCTATCAAATAACTATGCAAATTAGCAAGGTATTTTCACTGTTGATTATGCAAATGACTAAACAACTTTTCGAACTACTTTATGTTAGTAAATATTGCCGGCGACCACTACATTACATCATGATAATATTGCTATATGGAAGATACTTCGGTTGATTCTGAACATAGAAACGATTTGTTTAATTTGAATTACTTTGAACTTTCTGAAAGTGAATTTTATAATCAACAACAAAATAAAACTGACCCGAAGCACGCGCCAGCGTCTACGACCACCGATGACATCGTTCTCAGGACCATCAACCAGCTAGAACGCAGTCAATCAATTCCTACAATTATGTGGAATGTTTTGAAAACACATATTAGCGGTGGATCTTTCAATTTCACATTTCATGTCGCCGGAAACAGCTCTGCCAAAGTTCTAGTCAGTGTGCTTACATTATAAAACGCTGCAGACAATCCGTAATCTTTTCCGATTCTGATGAAGACTAACTTTTATAATATTGTACATTTTGAAAGTTTTTGCTGAATTACTATTATATAGGACACTAAGAATACCACGCTATTGTAATGTATCTGTTTCTACTTCAAAAATAATCGTGTATTCATTTCTTCTGATTGGTTTTGTGAATGACTCACAGCGGAGCTCAGCTAGCTAGCGAAGGCAGGTCAACACGTAATTTGCATATCAATACTTATTGTTGTTGACAACCAATCATCGCTCAAAATTTACTTGTCTGACCTCTGCCTGACCTGAATGACATGAGCTGGTGATCTGATACATATTAATGCGAATATGTTGTTCGCCCTTCCCACCTGCAGTTTATTGCGTTTTTGGAGTACATATGTAATAATAACAGAACCCCATTGCCTCGCAATGGACGGTAGGGCATACAGAATTTATTTTCACTCGTGATTCGGTTTATTCTGCTGTATTTTCACTCGCTTTCGCTCGTGAGAATACGCGGCAGAATAAAATGAATCAACCATGAAAATATCTTCCGTATGCCCTACCGTCCATTGCGAGGCCATGGAGTTCTGTCATATTATTTATTTCTTAAATGTGTTAGTAATACCCAATAGAATCTTTTTTGCGAGATTACATACACTTAAAAACAAACAAAAGGGACAAACTAGGACAACAGTTAGTAGGCACAGGTTTCTTTAAAAAATATCCACTTACATGACCAGACTATGATCTTAAGATCTCATTTAAATATCGATGGGCTCCATCGCGAGCGGTATTATCATTGTCTGAACTCGCAAAATAAAGCTATTTGTAAAAAGCACCAGATGTCACGTATTTTTTAAAGGGTGTGGTTCTCAGTTCGTTAGTTTGTTAGTCAGAACAAGCAACCGACTGGTTATGTCTGTTAAGTTAAGAAAATACGAGATGAAGACGACATTTGAAGTATTTTGTATTGTGATTTTCGGCATTTTTTAAAGACAACATTCGTTGACTGTCAGGAGTTTGACGTTTCTTCTACTGACAGTATGTATATTTCCAGAAGAAAACTAAAACCAATGTATTCTGGTCTATGTTAGCTTCGTTTCCTGGCAATTGGTTATAATTTTACACTAAATTAATATCACTTGGATATACCATCACAGAACTGATATCTTACAGTTTGTAAAATTTCATTAAACCTCATTACATTTATTATACTAAAATTCATTTTTATTCCATCGGAAATACATTTCAATAGTTTATAATGAATTACAATCCTGACTTTACTTTAGGTTTAGATTTAAGTTTATTGAAATCTACTACAAGGCCTCAGCCAATCGTACAAATCAACTATCCACAATAACTGTAACAGAAATACAAAATTTACATAAAACGAAATATTTTGGAAAAAACTATATCTGTATGAATAAACTCTACAGAAACACCTCATGTGTCTACTGTTTCTCACAACTTGAAAGATTTAAGAAGATATACAGACAGCTTTTTAATGGTGGTCTGATCCTAGGATGATATTAAATGGACTAGACTGTAAACGGTTGGATTTGTTCTTCTGTGTGCTTTTAAAAAAGGGGTTATTCTAAGTTCAACATAAAGTGGACAGATAAATAAAAAAATATATTCATCTTCGAGAACAAGTATATTGTTAATTTCGTTTTACAATACAAACTAAATCTCTGCGATACATGTTGTTGAAGGTGGCGGCCTACCGCAATGTTCAAATTTAGGAGTCGAGCAGCGAAACTCAGCTAAACTAACGTTTTGTCTATAACTTAGTTAATTTAAAGTCACTTTTACAATGTACATATGACTCCAGCAAATAACTTGACCTTAAAACATTCAATATTTTGTCATGAATACCGACAGAAGTAAGTCTATACCTCAACAAAACACAATTAATCCTATGAATTGTTTAAGAGAAATCTAAAAAAATACATAAACACGACCTCCTTTAACAGGAATGTACTTTTGAACGAAAGATTGAACACAAAAATGTTGGTCACAGTTAAGTAACACATTCGAAAACCGGTTTGTGCTTCCATGGAAATAATATTTTCCTTGACCCATGCTGAAAGTCTATATTCAAAATTCTGTAAAGATCTTGCTACAGCCTGAAACAAGTCTAAATGTACAACTCCATTTTATCTGGCCTGCCGATGTATATTTTTGACTGCTGACACAATGCTTTACTTGGCAAAGAAGTGTGGTCTTCAGGTGTGCACCCTCATTTTGCTAGTACTTTGGATGTCTGGTGTCGTTTACTGAAACAACATGAATGTAGGCAAAGAATGAAAGTGTTATATAGTGCACCTCCATGTTACTAGTACTGGGGATGCCTACTGATAACATTTATTTTGTAGTAGGCAAAAATGAAGGTGGTAAATTGTGTACCCTCGTTTTAACAGGACTGTGGACTTTTAAATTTACTTTTAACAATTGGTAGCAAAGAAATGAGACAAAGGGTGAGCATGTAAGATTACTCAACAACTGTACGATGTAGCTTTATACAAACATCATTTGATCACAACATTCTTTTTTTTCGACACTTTCCAAAGTTAAACCTTTTTACCCTTTATTCACTGTAAATACAAATAATTTTTTAACATTTTATTTGTCATGTTGTATTTTGGTTCTCTATATTAGGTGAGCTAACGGATTTAATGCATGTTTGAAACTAAACAATGGATTCAGCAGGTCATACCAATTAATCAAAAGATTGCTCACAAAAATATTAGCATTTTAGTTGTCCATTAGCTTAAGCCTTGAAAATATTATAATTTGTTCACCAATTGAAGTGCTGCTCAATAGTAACTCATTCGACAAATTTGATTTGTTGCTGAACAGTTATATTAAAATGCTGTTAGACACATAATCAAATCTTCAACTATTCATTTAATAAAAACTAAGTAATTTATCTCATAATCGACACTTGTTCAGGTAAATATCATTAAATGTCAAGAAAATAATAACCTGAAATAGGAATATTACAGATAAATGCGAAGAGTGGGGAAACAACTTTATCATTTTGACAATTTTATAAAAGTGAAAACCATGAATTCTAAATTGTGACTATTGAACTGCAGGGTTCACTTGAGATGAGGTACTGTAGCGGCGTCACAACGTCGCTCTCGGTGATACGCTACAACCGCTACAGATCGCCGAGTGTAAGCTCCCATTCAAAATATGTTCAGGATCATGAACACAATTTTAAACCGTGTTTTTGTAAGACAATATCCTTCCCCTCTTTGAAAGTCGAGCATATCCCATGTCTCTGATTATAACTGCGTCGTTCTCGCTCAAATTAATGCTTCCTCAGTGTTATTTTCAAGTGGCGTACTACATTCTCGACCTTTCAGCTAACATGTTCAATTATGTGGACATGTTGACCGATATCGGGCATGCACCATGCAATAGCACGATATCGTAATAGACTGTCGAGTAGGATTCCTGTGATGTGTTTCGGAGTATGTGTTGCCGTTTCGAACTTTACATAAAAATGAACCGATTCGCGTATTTACGTAGTGAACGTTGGTATTGAAGCTAGTGAATTGACTATTTTTATGAGAAAACTATGAGAGTATCTGCAGAGAGATTTTACCCATCCTTTTTAACAGAATGATAGCTTTGTTTGGTTTGCAAACCCTGTAAGAGAAAACATATAGCGAAAATGGCGTCACAACAACATAAAATATGAACTAGCATGACAAGCATTGTAACCAAAAACAAAGCTACAATTACTGCAGCTATATTCACTTCAACTAACACATAATGTTATTTACACCTCTCTGTGCAGATGACCTTTGTATGATAATACCCAATGAGAGGGAGTTATGCATCATACAAGAAAGTGGAATGCCTTCACCGGATTCCTGTCAAAACGTTGACTGTTGCTTTGACCCTATGAACGACAAATGCTATAAGAAGTCATCTACACGTAAGTTTCTGAAACACCTCTTGCATCTTGACGAAAACGAGCTCTCATCGGCCAATTTGGAATACTGTATCTAAGATTGTAAGATTTCTTATCTACCCCTGTGCGCAGCAGAGTTTCTGAGGCATTACAAAAGCAGTGCTTGTAACTGCGCGGAGTGGAGTGGATAGTATATCTCTGTAGTAAAATCACACGGGAGAAACTCTCGATGGGATTACAAAGATTTTGTCAAAAGTTTTGGATAATAATTGTAACTGGTGTCATAACCTGATTTGATAAATAAAATCTAGATGATACATGGATGTCCCCACAAAATACACAGAAAACACAGTCACTACGTATAAGTCATAACAACTGACAATGGCGTCATTTTGTTGACGTTTGGCCTAATTATATTTTAATATCCAAAACGTTTGACAAAATATTCGTAATTGACTGATTATTCATAGTATACAGTGTGTAACATGTAAATATGACGTTTAAGTAACTTTGAGATGGTTTTATAGGCAGTACGTATTAAGCCTACCAAAACATGTGTTTACCCATAACAATACATGGTATTTCGGTTTTCTCGCGATATAACAAAATGCCCAGGGCTGCGCGAGTGGCACCCGTCAGATATGCTAACAGGACACCTTTCTGAGGTGGAATCTGGAAAAAAATATCATATAACTCACATTGCAAGGTTAACCCCCCAAAACCACCTCTGGCAACTGGACTATTTGGTTAATCTACTAACAGACTATTAGTCCAAAGTATGGTTTAAAAGGTCAAGAAGGACATCAAGACACGCCTGTTTACAAGAGCTTTATCTAACTTTTTAGATTGATCTACTATTGTTCCTGTTCAGCGCCATAAAACATTATGTCCTATTGGATTATTTCATATACAAATTATTTTGATTGATTGATTGATTGATTGATTGATTGATTGATTGATTGATTGATTGATTGATTGATTGATTGATTGATTGATTGAAACAACTACTAGTAACTTGCTTACAATTTCTATGTGTACAACAGGTGTTATTTGGACCAGGTTTGTCAATTTGCATTCCTCTATTTTAGAGAGTCCACCATTGTATTCCTCAAAAAAAGACATAACTATGTATTCTTTAACTTGTAGTAAAGGATACCTAACTTTGATTGTGTAGATTATAATATAGAGTATAATAGCATGTGCCAGACAAGCAAAGTCTTGCAACCGAGCGTAATTATTAATGCATGCGTGAAGCTGGAACTGTAACATTGAACTGTAACATTTTTACCTCCCGTAAGGGTACGGGATATATCAAAAGGGGAATGTCTGTCTCTGTGTGTGTGTGTGTGTGTGTGTGTGTGTGTGTCTGTCTGTCTGTGAGTCTGTCTGTCTGTCTGTCTGTCTGTCTGTCTGTCTGTCTGTCTGTCTGTCTGTCCGTGTGTGTGTGTGTGTGTGTGTGTGTGTGTGTGTGTGTGTGTGTGTGCCATCATTTTCTAAAAATCGGCTGGGTCAATTGTAATGAAATTTTGAATATATAATCTTTAGGGTAATGGATAGACCTGATTAGGTTTTGAGCAAGATATATTAATGAAATCAACTAATTAAACAGTATCTTCAGACAGCATACTTCAAGTTTGTTGATATACCTTACAGTGTCAATGAATAATTTGCATAATTAATGATATTCGGTAATTAGGCTATATCTTAAGAAAGCATACTTCAATTCCAATATAATTTAGTACATACATTAACCATAACAAATTGTGTATGTCCTATAAAGTTAGTTGATGTACCTTACAGTGTTAATGAATAATTTGCATATCATATATGATTTTCGGTAATTAGGCTATATCTTAAGATTGCATACTCCAATTTCAATATAATTTACTTCATACTTAAAACATAACAAAGTTTATACGCCCTATAAAGTTTGTTGATATACCATTACAGTATTAATAACTAATTTGCATGATTAATAATTTTCGGTAATTAGGATATATCATAAGAATGCATGCTTGAATTTCAATACAATTTAGTACACACGTTAACCATAACAAAGCGGACATGTCCTATAAATTTTTGATATAGCTTACAGTTTCAATGAAACATTTACATAATTAATTATTTTAGGTAACTACGTTGTATTTTAAAAATGCAAGCTTCAAATTTTGTATAATATGGTACATATATTAACCATAATAATACGCACCTGTCCTATGAAGTTTGTTGCTACATTTTTTTACCTTTAATGAGTATTTCGAATAATGAACGATATTCAGTAATTAAGTAGTATCATGCATTCTTCAAATTCTGTATAATTTGGCACATACATTAACCTAAGAAAGCACGCTTGTCCAAAAACAAAGCCCGTTACCATAGCTTTTTTTTAATGAGTTATTTGCTTAATTAGTGATTCCCTTACGGGAGGCATTCAGTTTAAATCTGGTAAGGAATTGTCATGTTACTCTTGGTTGACGCCATACTGATTCTCGTCGTCTGGGCCATATTTGGATTAGATCACGTGACAAAATAAAATTATAAATTCTTCTTTTCACCTGATTTTCAAATCATGATTATTTTGAGGATTGAGAAACAAAACAAAAACTAAAAACATCAAATAACAGAAACATGATAAATGACAAATTAGCCATTAATGCAATGAGGTCATTATGTGTTTGCTACAAATATTTTGCCATAGAGGGCAGGTTTTATGTGATCAGTACCACAGGGTTGGCGAGCATATAGTTAATTGATCAATCGATTGAGATCGATTTATTGATTGATTTATTATATGATTGGATGATTGAACGATTAATTTTTGTGGTGCAATACAACTTATTTTGTGTGATATTGATCAATTGAGAGGCATTCGCTTAATGTGTTTACCGTAAACATATTTGCATAAAATTCTCGACGTACTTGGGTCCTTTGACACGAGGTTATGGTGCTCAAACAGAGGATAATATAAACCGTATTGGTAGTATGTTATCGGTTTTGACTTCAATATCGCTCTGCAAGTTGGTAAGGGGTCGTGTCATTTAAAACTGACGGACAGACAACATAATTCCTTCGTTGGACCAAACTTCACCAAAGTTAAAAAATGAACGACATGTCTTATAATAAATTTGTACAATATTGAAAACACAAGCTAAACTTGCAATTAAAATATCAAAACATTTTATACTGAAAAACATACTTTCAACAGGAAATTTCTATTTAGATGTACCAGTACTCATGTTGTTTCTGTAGTTTTTATTAGAAGGATTCAATCAACATCAGTCGATTGATCAACTCGTGGATGTTGAAAGAAGAGTTTACCAAGCTGTTTTTTTCGAGACTTGAGAGTTCACGTCAAATGCATAATATTGTATCGGTAATTTCCAGACTTTTCACACATTCGTATACGTTTCACGTTATTTCCCTATGTGATTTAGCTTAATGCCTGTGCGTTGGTGGATTTTGAGCATGTGCTATCCACCACAGACACGTTTCTTCTTTGTCCGTGGCTCCACATAGTCAATGAAAATGAATTAGCTTGAAGTCACCATGTTACAGCTAACTACTTCACAATATTGAGACTTTAATTGGCAATTGACAAATACCGAGACACATATCTCTGTGATCATTGGCGGACGTGTTGTTAAATTGACTTTGTCAAAAGATAACTGTTTGGTTGGTTGGTTGGTTGGTTGGTTGGTTGGTTGGTTGGTTGGTTGGTTGGTTGACTGAATGAATGAATGAATGAATGAATGAATGAATGAATGAATGAATGAATAACTGACTGACTGACTGACTGACTGACTGACTGACTGACTGACTGACTGACTGACTGACTGACGGGCGGGTGGGTGGAAAGACGGGCGTATGGAGGGTAGCTAAAAGTAACTTCAATCTGTTTTCTAACCTGATCTTATCTAGTTCTTGAATCTAACTTCCTCTAGTGTACAAGCGGCGAATGTATGAGTTGTTTGTGATTGTGAAGGCTTCTGAGTGATGAGTGAACATACGAACTAGCATCATCAATCCATCACTTGATCAACACTTCGTGCTTGTATGATCGAATGTATATATATTTAATCATTGCGGACAAAGTGTTGGTTGGTTGGTTAGTTGGTTGGTTGACTACCAACAAACTGATTTCTCTAGAAAATATGGAAACGGCGATTTCACAACCCATTTTAAAGGTGCATTTGGGGGCAAAAATTGAAAGCTTCGTAAGGCTTGAGAAGTAATTGGTATCGGTAATTTTTAAAAACAAGTTAGTTAGTATATCAATAAGTCTACATCTGTGAGTTTGAAAATATTAATATGCATGATGGCGAATATTTCAGACATCATACATTACGGACACTTGGTGTTATGGATACTGTATATCGCTATATCTCACCAAAGTCTATACACCAGTTTCCCGTTTCGATTACTGTTGGTCTGTGAACTAATTGTACTTATAAAACGAAACATAATCGCTTGCCAATATTTGTCAGATGGTTTTATTAACACAAGTCTGACAGGCCAACCAACCATAAACTCTGATATGTAAAGAAATAATTTTGGATTTGAATCATAGAAGTAAATACATAACAATATAGTTCTGTATCAATTTTTGTTGCTAAATACGGCGTAAAACTTCCCTGGCTTAACTTGTAGAATAAGTTATTACACAGGGAATTTTAATAAAGTTTCTTAGATTCAGGTGTTTAATTTGTTGAAATCTATGATTGGTGAAGATGAGGCATTGATTGTACATTTTATTGTCAGTTTTACTTCAAATGTCGTTACAAATGTCGGCAATGTTAAAACAAATGTCCTTAGTTTATTACAAATGTCGGCAATTTTATTACAAATGTTGTTAGTTTATTACAAATGTTGGCAATTTTATTACAAATGTCGGCAATTTTATTACAAATGCCGATAGTTTATTAAAAATGTTAGCAATTTTATTACAAATGTAGTCAGTTTATTAAAAATGCCGATAGTTTATTTAAAATATCGGCAATGTTATTACAAATGTCATTAGTTTATTAAAAATGTTGGCAATTGTATTACAAATCTCGGCAATTTTATTACAAATGCCGATAGTTTATTAAAAATGTCAGCAATTTTATTTCAAATGTCATTAGTTTATTAAAAATGTTGGAAATTTTATTACAAATGTCGGCAATTTTATTACAAATGCCGATAGTTTATTAAAAATGTTAGCAATTTTATTACAAATGTAGTCAGTTTATTAAAAATGTCAGCAAGTTTTCAACAACTTTGTTACAAGTGTATTCGTAATTGGTACAAGTCTCTCTGTAAATATACAAAAAAGTTGTAATGTTATATATAGTGGCCACAACAACATTTGGCTGTGCTATTATAAAACATTGAACACGTTCAAATTTGAAATATACTAAATAATGATTTAATTGAATTGGAGATAAGATTTAATTATTTTAGAGAAAGGGATTGGGGAGACGTTATTCTCCCCTTTTTTCTGTCTTTCATCTAAATTAGAACTCATGAACTCATTCCCGGCTCTACTGGTCAGCTATCCCTAAAATCCCTTCGATATCAGATTTAAAATGATGAACTACTACCTATAGTGCACAGCTCACTAAACCATGCACATCCTCGAAAACTCCACTAAATTGAATATCTAGGTGAAGAATAGAAAATCACTGTACTGATATGAAAGGTACATTGATGGTATAAAATCAAATCAATTCATTCAGTGGCGGCGAATTTCACAAATTCGATATAAATTTCACGCGAACACATACTTTCTAGTATATTTTGTCGAATTGTAAAGTATCCCGGCAACTTGCAAAATATAACAAAACTCCGCTAAGAATCGCACAGTGTACATTCATTCATTCATCCATCCATCCAACTGTCGATTAATTAATCAATTAATTAATTAATTAATTAATTAATTAAATTGTTCGTTAATTCATTCATTCATTCATTCATTCATTCATCCAGCCATCCAACCATTAATTAATTAATTAGTTCGTTCAAATGAATGGCATCCACACATCTATTAACTAACTAATTAATTAATTAATTAATTACTTAGTTTGTTCGTTAATTCGTTCGTTTTTTCAATCATTCTCGCACTTCCTCATCACATACATACATACATACACACACACACACACACATATATATATATATATATATATATATATATATATATATATATATATATATATATATATATATATATATATATATATATATATATATATATATATATCATAAACCATATAGTTCTGACCTCTAATATTTCGAAGAGACTGGGCTCCTCTTCATCGGTTGGTCTCCAGTTCTGTCAAACAAATCAAGTTCCGTTACACTTTAAAAATTGAAGACAGTAGTTGTTGTCATGAAAATTAGTGTTCTTGTCCTGGAATGGTATGAATATTAAACTTAGCCAGCTGTGGAGTACTGGTTATTACTGGTTGCTATGTTACTGTTTTTTTATTAATGCCATTGGTGAGTGTATCTATTTTTTATACACATTTTTTTTATTCACGTAGTTGACGGTAGGTTTTAACTGGTGTGTAGAGTTTTGCAATTGCTATGATTCTGAAGTGTTTGATTGAGTGAGATGGTCCATTGAAGTGAATTGGTACTGGTTCATATCTATTGTTTTTTCCCGATTTGTGATAGGTGATTCTGCATTCTTGTTTATAGTGTATCTCTGGTTTCTTCTACATAGACTATTGTTTCTCAATGTGAGCAACGTATTGCAAACACTAGGTTTGCTGATTTGCAGATGTGGTGTATTAGTTTATAATGCTGTGCAATTGGCCCTTGAAATGTGTCTGTCTTCTCCATGTAGGGGCAGATGGCGCATCGTTTGCTCTCACATGGTCATGATCCTGCTTCTTTGTTGTGTGATGTTTGCTATGTACGAGTTGTGAGCCGATATCTCTTCCTTTTCTCCAGGCTACCATGGGTGGATTTCTGAATACTTTTTTTTTTCATCTTTGTGATTTATGTAGAGTGCGCATGTTGTTTGTGAGTATCTTTGGTATATCTGGGAGCGAGCTGTTATATGTGATCGGGAAGATGACACGGTCTTTGTTTCTGTTTGGTCTGCTGTCGTCTTTGGGATGTATTAAATGTCGTCAGTCAAGTTTGTCCACTTTCTTTATCTGTGCGTTGATGTGGGTTTCTTTGTATCCTCGTTCTTTGTGTGTTCTCGTTATGTTTTCTTTCTGTCTTTTGTAATACTGTGGTTTTGAGCATATGGTTTTCGGGATTACAGTTAAGGTGTATGGTAATGCTTTCTTGACATTGACTGAATGGTCAGATTTGGCATGGAGGTATTGAAATGTGTCTGTTGGTTTGGTGTATACGTCCGTGGCTATGTGTCCGTCTATTATGTGTATTGTGACATTGAGGAACTCTATGCTGTTCTTTGAGCGGCGCATTTCTACTTTGATACGTGGATGTATGGTATTAGCTAGCTTGTGGTATTGTAAAAATGATTTTTCTCAATGTGTCCACAGTCCCCAAATGTCATCGATATGTCTCCATTGTACTAGTGGCTTGTGTTGGCTTTTCCGCTGTAAGTCGTCTTCCCATGTACCCATGTGCATGCAAAGTTTCTGCCCTATTTGGAACCAATTGTTGTTCCCTCTGTTTGCGTAAATTGTTTGTCATTAAATGTGAAGTTGTTGTTACTTTGATAAGAGATCTACTAAAAACCCACCAACAAATGAAGTCGTTAAGATGATTAAACTGGTCCTAGACAAAATCAGGTAATACAAAAAGGAAATTAAAAAAAACCCGAACTCATTCAAAGGTACTATACTTGGAAACTTATTCAAAATAACAAATAAACTATCTTAAGGATCAGATACAAAAAACAAACAAACAATAAACTTAATCAATTATTCAATAAAATGAATGTATTCGGTTACATTATAATTAATTCATAGTCAAAATTCAGCTGTATCAAGAATCAAATACAAACTAATGAAGTTATTTAATTATTCACTGGACTTAAAGTGTTCAGTAACAATATAATTAATTCATAGGTCAGATCAGCTGTATGAAAATTCAAATACAAATTCGTCAATGATATCTCATTAAACAACTCCACAATAAGTACACGCATTCATAGACACACTGGGATACGATATGGTGATACCATTAATGTATGTTACAATAAAGTAAGTGGGTATACATACTGCCGTACTGGTCATCTAGAATAATATTCAGAATAACAGAAATACACAATACAGAATCATTGACATGAACAGATATGCTTCTAACAAGAACATCCAAAAATCGCCAAGGATATAATCTACAATTCGAGGAGGCAACTTTGTTGTCGAACTATTCTTTATACTATTCCACATCAGTACTGTACATTCAACGCTATACTACTGTAGTTCATTATAGTCAGCAATTATCATTTATTGTCTGGAGATCGTCAGGTTCGACAGTTAGACGCGTTCACCAACAATCACCTTCTCGCTTACCACACGACACGCATATACAACAGCCTCAGGTTCAAGCATAATACAATATCCACGAACACGCCACACAACCTCAGCATGCACTAGCCTGGTCCTCAGTACAGCTTAAATTCATACACCATTGGATATACAGCAACTCAAATGTAATAGTTACTTGATTGTTCACGACATGAAGTTATTTAATTATTCACTGGACTTAAAGTGTTCAGTATGGGGACTTCACCAACATAGACTTACAGCAATATTAATAGAGTTATGTGGTATAATATACGCTGAGCATAACTCCTAGTGTTCTACAAAGTAGGCGACCAACTTGAAACATGGGTGATTAACCGTGGGCTTCTTACATCAAACCAAACTTTTACTGTCACCGTTTCAAGTAGGCAATTCTCGTTGGCTATTTGTATTACTGCCAAAGTCACTGTAGAGAACATACTGCTACTAAACGGCTGGTTGGTTATACTCACACGTACATACCATGGTCATAAATTCATTTCTCGAGTGCAACATATTTCAGTTGGGCAGGACAGGATACTTTCCGGCCGCTACTAAACTAAACTCGTTGACATTGTACTGGTTCAAGTTCATTGTACATCTTGTTTCACATGTTGGATACTTGAAATTCAGTGAGATAGTCCCCTAGCAGACATTAACACACTATAAACAGCTACAGACAACACTAACACATGTAACCCCCATTCACATCACATGGCAACCTCCAATTTCCTGCTGACTGTCCACCCATTTCACATCTAGTGTCAAGTAAAATGCCTACACCAATTCACATGTTCCGCATTTATCTAGCAGGGTTTGCCCCCATAACCAGAGAAACCATTAATATTACACTAACTGTACAGCTTAAGTTATGACACACAGTTTTCTAAGACTCTAAATGTTAAGGCATGGTTTGCTCAGCGTGGACTACTTTCTCTTGTGCTGTTATAATAGTCAGTGACAAGGATACTTATCTAGGTCGGCTTGTAGCGCCATCACCGGTAAAACTGCCATTGTTTTCGTTTACGCCAGTTTATAGAACAGTAACATTTAGTATTTGTCTTGTTTTCCTTGGACATTGGACATCCTAACTAATTGAACAAAAAATAACTAAAGAGTGAACCCTTGCATACACACTTATACGTTTTAGTCATATTCAGAAAGACTTTGCATTTAAAGTAAAAAAGAAAGAAAGAAGTATATTAAGACATCCCGTATTCTCACTTAAATCATCACTAGCATAGTATTTAAAGAGAACCGTAGATAATCATGTCAGTGTAACTTTTAGTACGATTCCTTTTGCAAAGAAATGCGGATTTCGATTTGAAAAATAAGATAAAATTCATCTTCTAATCAACACATAAAAGTACTGTTTATACATATACAATGTATGTAAGTAAGTAAGTAAGTAAGTAAGTAAGTAAGTAAGTACGTACGTACGTACGTACGTACGTACGTACGTACATGCATACATACATACATACATACATACATACATACATACATAAATACATACATACATACATACATACATACATACATACATACATACATACAACCATCGAAGAAATAACAAAAAAAAATGTTTGATAGACGCTGGACTGTGGTTGTCAGTAATTTGGTACACAACCTGAAAAGATATCACAGGCTGATAGGGCAATGGTCAAAATGAAAATGTAACACACAACCCTACACCAGCAAACAAAGAATTAAAAATACATATACCTATGTGGCAAAAAATTGTTGTTTAGTTACTCATGGAATAAATACTGTTATTTTGTTATGGTAACTAAACAAAATTGGGATTGAATCCACAAGATATACAACCTCCACCTCGTGATATTTTTACCGTTAAATAACGTTTAATAGTTTTTAGAGGGCTGTCTAAAGAACTTCATAATTTAGAAAATTACAAATTAATACAATGAAAGTCAACACGTGAAAATATAGCCACGTTTTGTTCGCGAAAAGTGTGTCTGACTTACATTGCTAGAATTTACGAAGTATTTTGCAAACAACTTATGCACCCACACCTTTGGATTTCTAAACAAAGGTTCAACGTCCTTGCAGAGAAACACAGTATTGCCAATAAAACATTGATACTTTAAGACGATGTTTCGTTATATTCCTGCATATGTAGCTCTTACAATAAATCGTTATTCTTAGCACATAAACTTTAAGATGAGACACTAATCAGTGGGGTAATAGTCCGTCCAATTTGATTTTATTTGAATAACTGCAACGGCTCCTTGATTCATGTTCAACATAGGTGTGTCATTGAGGTTATTTCCACGAAATCAGTATTTCCACAAAATACAAGATGGTATCAGGACAGCTGGTTTGTTTCAAACTAACAACATTCTGAATTTCTCTTCGGGTGGACTTCATTCTAACTGGCTTGATAAGAAGATAACGAGAAAAATTCACATAAGGTCGTATCGACTGATGTTGTGCTGTCATAGTAATGTGTAGACTATGTTTGTCTATTTCAAGACAGAGCTGTACTGTAAGTTGTAATTGATGTCCTCACAACTTACATTATTGTCATTTACTTATTCAAGTAGGCCAACATATACAAGCCTCGTACCTTCATCCCAAGGAAATATTAAAATATAGTTGTTGGTGGAGATGATTTACGCATCGTCCAGATCTTCTTGTTCAAGCAAACCAATCCGAAGTCAATTCTCACACTGGTCCATTTTTCCTGTTGACGACATTTGATCGTTCACGTTTTTGCAGCAACCATTTAAAATTAGTTTGAGAAATACTTGTAGTAGATTCTGGTCAAAGACTGACCAACAGTTCCCTTTCCGTTGAAAGATTGTAAGCACAGTTCACGCACACAAACTGTTTATACATGTCAACCCATAGTGAACATTTTTCTATGAAGCTAGGAGGTTTGCACCATCAATTCGTATGTTCATATAAAGATTTCGTTCTGGCATACTATTGGTGTTTCGATTAAGGCTAGCTTAAATTGAACTTGAATTTCCTTGACGACAGACTATATCCTTCAACCACTTATTCAATTCTAAATTCTATCTATTTCAGTGTTTTGAAATAAACTTTAAAAATGGCGACGACAAAATATTTTAAACAAGTGAGAAATATATATGCATATACTTTCAGCTCAGTGACATATTAAGTATAAAATAAAACTAAGATAGGCGGTCCAAACTAGAATTTACGAATTTCAATTGATGTATGCATGTTTCACCGCGAAAATTACGTCTCGCCCACAAAAACAAGATTATCTGAACTGTCTGCGCATCTGAAGAAAAATAGGTATACAACGTGTATCTTTTAGTGAGGCCAAATCTCTTATAATAACTTTTGTTATAATAATGTTAGCGTGCATAACGTGCTTTAATACTCTGTGCTCAAAGCATTTTACAATCATTATCACTGACATGGACATATAGAGGCATAACGGCTATTTCTATTTCCTCAACACCCTGGAGAGCATACAATCTATTACAGCCTTGATAAACGCATATGACTAAACATTCCCATTGCACTGCCAGGCCCTTAATTATACAGCTGGGTTGACTGAGGCAGTCGTGACTCTAATCTTGCCATTGAGAAACAAACTGCAGCGACAGTGTTCGAACCTGCAACCTGTTGCTTCCAAACCGGGCTCTCTAACACTTTGCCGACCACAAAGTGATATATGGTCACTTTTTCATCTGTAGTTTTCTCTCTGATATTTTACAGGTTTTTATAATGTAGCCCCGAAATCATATGGCGACTCTTTGTGGTTGTTAAAAGTCAACATGATGTACGATGGCATTTTACAGACGAACACGGAGTATATTGGTATGGATGCCACACTAGGCAGTGCGTTTCTACCTTCTGAGGAGATTGACTTCAAAACAAGAGATATATATCCCCATCACCTGTCTTGGATAGCTTTCGAAACATGCCAAAGCAACTACATGATTCCACTATTTGAACTCCACTTTTTTAATGAAATCATTATTCACAGCATCAGACTGCTAACGGATAGAGATAGCTGTACGTATTTACTTTACATACTTTCATCCAGATTTTTTTTCAAATATATAATTGACTTTGTTGTGTCATTAGTATATTGCCATATTTGTAATAGTAGCATAGGCTGTAACAATTGACATAATTTGTAGTAAATAAAATGAACTAAAGTAATTTCTAACACGGTCGCCATTAACTATGATGAAATTAACATTGACTGTATTTTTATCGATATTGGCATAAACAATTAGTTGTTTGGTTCCGGTTATCCGACCCTACCTAACTTTTCACTGCTGACCCTAAAGATATTTTTTTCATGTATTCGAGATAAAAATAATAAAATCACAAACATTGTGAAGTTTCACAGGAAATTCTAGATGCGGAAATTGACATCAACTTAAAGAGAAAAAATAAAACTGTTCTTCCAATCTGTAACGACTGTACATCTAATAGGAAGAAATAATCAACACGGAGACCATTTGGAAAAGAATGGAAAACCTGAATTAGACACTCACACAGACAGAAAATAAAATAAAATAAAATAAAATAAAATAAAATAAAATAAAATAAAATAAAATAAAATAAAAAGTATAGCTATTCTAAACTTAAGCGTAACGGGAACCACATAATTTTTATTAGGGCTTACAATATTGTTCGTAAAACAAAGTACCACAATATAATACATACTTATTTCCGGGCTTCGAGTACCCTTGTACATAATTATATATTACCACGTTGACTGTTATATAGCAAATACAATGGAGGCTGAAATAGTAGCTACGTAACATGGGTAATATATGACATCTTTTAGCTACCAGAAATGGACAGATAACAAGTGTATATTCTCAGGCACATATTATTCACATAGTCAAATCATATTACTGACAAGACTTTCATGCGACATGAATATTGCTCTAGGGAAATAGAACGAGACTAGTCTCCATATATGCTGTGGGTCAATATTCCATACGACGTGATACAGTGTCAGCATATTATCAAGGGTTTATGAAAACGATGTGTTATAATATGCTTTAATCGCTTATAACTGTTGAACAACAATAACAACAAAAACAACAGTAGTAGTACAACATTTAACTTTATAATAATACACTTTTCGCTATTTCTTTACATGCATCATGACTGTTGGATACCTAGTACCTATACTTGTAGATGCAATGTTTGTATATTACCCACTATTGCTCGCTGGAGACTTACCATTCCATTGTGGTCTCACTGTAAAAGAGCCGACAACTCAAGTTACGTATAATGTTGACAAAAGTGTCTGGATCCAATGGTATTGTGGAACGAATCATCTCTCTGATGGTATTTTTATGATTATATTCAACTGGGCAACTAATATTGTCATAAAAGAAGTAGAGGTGTTTACAACATATGGTAAGCATTTTATAAAATGTACCTAGCAACCCAAAGAGCTTTGCTTGCTTCCTTTTTCTTTTTTCTTTTATTTCTTATGCAAATGGTCAACATATAATTTCTTTGGCATGCACAGTGTGTACCTCAACTTTGAAATAATTCACCTTCACATTATGTGGACACGACATTTCAATTAAAGTTTACCTATTACAAATAAGGTTGCGTCAATAAACGTCAATAAATAAATTTAAAAATATAATTATGGTGACATCATTTTAGAGTTAGCAAGACAGAAATAGTGGGATCAGTTTACTTTTCTTTGCCTGCAAATTTGTTAATTTGGTGCAATTTCCCGAGCCACTTCTTGGACAGAACCCACAACAAAGGCACAACTTGTAGGTCAGTCTAGTAGATTCATGACTTGATATTATATGCAAACGGAATGAATTGCAACCAGGTCTATAGTAATTAGTACTCCTACTGGCAGGACGTTACAAAATCGTTAAATGTACCTTGCGACGTTGACGGAAAATTTAAAACCGACATGCACTTGACAAAATCTCATTAAATGAGCGTTTATTTTTTAGGGACGGGGGTGGGCCAATGACATTTTGTTCGTGTTGTACTTTAAAATAATGATCCCCTGCAATTCACCCACAAAACAACCAATGCCCTCTGACAAATAACACAAAACACACTGACACCTCCTCCATCTAATCATACTTCTTTGTGCTTGCAAAATACACAATTCTGTACACTGCATAGTTCATTTTCCATTTTCCATTTTCAGTAATGTTATTAGTGTATCTGGTAAATTGGTAACCAAACTCCATTGCTTCATATGTATAAAGCTCTTTAGATAGGAACCCTATGAGAAGTATGATTGTCTGTTCACTGACATACAATATATTCATCGTTTAGTAACCAAATGTTTTCGGGATCTTTCACAACTGAAGACTAAGATATTTCTTATACGAAAAGAAATAAAGGAAAAAGAGTGTAAATGACATAAAAAATACGTCAAAAAATTACATGAATATATGAAAATCTAAATACTTAAGGGGAGTAATCTAGATAACATTTACAATGCTTATAGCGTCTGGTAAAACGAATTCTTAAATTATTCTTGGGGCGAGTGACATTCTGTAGCACCTACTCGATAGGGTCAATGACTCGAATTTAGAATATAGAGGGTTGCAGAGGTAAATGGTTACTTATGACGTTTTCTTATGAATCTGAAGGAGGTATAGGTGAATGTTACTGGGAAGATGATGGCAATGACTACCGTGGTAACATACGACATAATGCGAAAGGCAAACCATGTAATCTTTGGTCGATGGGATATATGTTGACACAATTGTATGATTTGAATGATAATTTTTGCCGTGGTTTGAAGTTGTATCATCTAGACTTATCTGGTGTGTACTGTCCTCTCGATGACAGACGCTTTGTGGAGTGTGACATCGGACCAAAGGGTAACTGTGGTGAGTTACTGTTGATCGGAAATTGCAACCCTTGAAATGGTTCTGTCTGGAGAAGTTAGCCAATATGGTGATTCAATAAACAAAGTTTTTTTAACTGATAATAACATAGCATGGACCTACATGAAAGACACACGATGTTGTTTTTGTATCAGTGTATATCAGTTTGACAATGTGATAAAGAGAAGATATTTTCGACACCTTCAGTATAAATTGGCCCTCGCTGATAAAAACTACGTCCTTAGCCCATTGTTGCAAGGGTTGTATCAATTTGCTCCTGGATATGTTGAACGGATGTAAGCATGCTAAACTTGTCCAAAACGCTTCCCTTAATATCAACTATGATTTGTGAAACTGTTATGCCAATCTGCTACTGACCTTAATAGACGAAACAGCCTAATATAACTTTGTCAAATGTCATAGACCATTACTGTCACTGTAAACACATATGATTATATTGTTCATAAAGTAACCTCACTTAACACAACTGGATTACTGTATACAGTTGTGGCTAAATCCTTGCCCTAGGACATTGGTCATTCTTAACGATAACAGCTGCAGAGCTCAAACCAGTGACTTGCATATTCCAGACCAACAACTTTCACAGGATTGCAGAAGGGGCCTATTTCATTAAATTTTGTGCATCATTATTCCACCATAAAATGTGATTTTTGAGTACATTTTGGGAATCTTTAATAGGTATTGAGAATTATGTTCTGTGATCAACACATTGTTTATTATAATCATAATTGGTGTATGGATTGAAGAGAAAGTAGTCGATGTATAAAAGGTGGACATCATAGCTTAAGGAGTAGAAAGGAAAGATGTCCACAGTTGAATGAAAAAAGGGAGCCTTTAATATTTACATGTGAGAGAATTGGTGGAATAATGAGGGGGGGGTATTCCTTACATATCGACACACGAGCAGAGTCTTATTTTATAAAATAGGATTAGTGAAGTGTCACACTTTTAAGGGAACATTATAATTTAGAGATAAGTTTGTTTGTTTGCCTGTCGTCTGTCTGTCTGTCTGTCTGTCTGTCTGTCTGTCTGTCTGTCTGTCTGTCTGTGTCTTCGTTTACTCAAAACTGGCCGGCTCATTTCATATGAAAGTTGATGTACATGTTGTTTAGGGTAATGGCTTTAGGATAGTGTTTTTTGGTAATTGTTATGTTATATTTTATAAGAAGGCACACTTCAAAATCAAAATAATTTAGTATATACATTGACGACAATAATGTGCATGTGTCATATAAAGGTTGATAATAGTAGACGGTAAGAAAAGATAACCAGAGTCATAGAGTATACTCAAAACACTACATTCTTCATTGCTACATGTGGTACACTAAAAGTTACAAGCCAAGGATAATGAGTAACCCAACCCATAATTAATATTCATGTACCTGCTCATGAATAGTAATGCAATAGAATAGGCAGGGCACATGTCACACCAGGAGTTCAAAGAAGATTTCTCAGCACAAAGCATGCTATGCAGTGCCATGGGCTTTGTGTGTCACAATACTCTGCTATCAGGTGACATTCACATGCACATTATCTGCTGGCCGTATCAACCTGTCGGTGACATCGTCAATTTACATCAGATGTCGGTGTAATATTTCATAATTATTTCGAAATGCAACTTTGGGAGTAGACTGAGTTCTCTTAAAGTGTCAGAGAATGAGGAAGGCCGATCACTGTTATAAATTTCATAGTAAGTTACATTGTGCTAGTAGTATATACACAGTAGCACACAGTGGGTGGCCTACACACTGGCTACAGTCGCATCGGCGATACCGGTGGGAAATATACTTACCTGTACAGCGTTGTTATGAATTTGCAATTTAATGTATGGTCGTAAATATTTTCACTATAGTATGGATATTCTCGTTAAAATCCCCCTCTTTTGAAAGATGTCTCAATTTTAATTTTGTATTTACATACGAGTTTCAACGTCGCACATTGACTGCCATTTTTGTTTGTTTCTGTTTAGAATTCCCATCTTCTGTCCAATCAGAAAGCAGTTTTGTGATGACGATTAAGGTTTAACGTGGATGTAATGATGTTTAATGTGCCATCACAGCATGAAAAGTAGCGTTTCCGGTTTCGTATACATGATGGTCACAAAACAAATGCGACAGTTCCTGATTTTCGGCAATTAAATTCTGTGTCCTTAATGTATACGGAAGCGGAAGTAGCACCCTTTCATGCATTGCATATCAGAAGTGATATTCCACGTTAAACGTCATCAAGAATGATTGATCTGGGCATTGGTATATCATAATGTTATTTAAACAATAATGTACGCCCTCCCAGCCCATAATGGACTCAAGCAAACTTTGAACGACATAATGGGCGAGGCGACAGCCGAGCCCATTATGGAGTGCAAAGTTTGCTTGAGTCCATTATGGACTGGGAGGGCATACATTATTGTTATTATTTTATAGTTTTGCCAATTCCAGTGAATTTGTAGACCGAGAAACGCAAAACAACGTATAATATACACATCGCTGAACATCGTCTGCCATGTTCGGCCCGGAAGCTGAATACTAATCATAGCGACACACATACGTACACGTACACACACATATACACTTCAATGAACTGCTGTGAACACAAATTTGTTTCATGAATGCGTTGTATTTTTTAAACAGTGGAAATGACAACCATAAGTAACAACATACATTTCGAAAAGATACCTAGTCGTATGAAGAAACAGAACAAATAAGCTTGTATTGTTATGCTCGTTCCGGGGCCGCGATGCCCAATAACGGAGTACATTATCAGTGATAATGTACAGCGATGACGTCACAAAATTCACTGGAATTGGTAATGCTATAATATAATATACCTTATAGTTTCGATGAACCATTTGCATAATTGATGATTTTCAGTAGTTAGGCTACAGGTGAAGAGCGCAAGCTTCAAATTCTACATTATGTGGTTCTTACATTAATGATACCAGGTTGGAATGACTCATAAAGCTTATTGCTGTAACTCTTAATTTTAATAATTTATTTGCATAATATATTATTTTCAGCGATTAGACTATTTCTTAAAATGCGTACTTCAAATTCAAGATAATTTTGAACATACTTCAAACAGAAGTAATCTCAAATGTTCTGTAATTCTTGTGATGTAGCTTATAGTTTCAATGAATCATACGAATAAATAATGATTTTCAGTTATTAGAATATATCTTAAAAATACATTCTTTAAATTCAGTTAAATTTGGTACATACTTCAGACATGAATAATTGCATATTTTCTGTTGCATTTCAACAATTATTGTGTGCAGAAACAAAACTGTAAATATGTTGTCTTTAGGAAAGGCATTCAGTTTAAATCTTGTAATTTGAATCACCGTATTGGTAAACTTTACATTATTTTGTAGTGAAAGGTATTGATCAGTATAGTGCCTTCACACACATTCACATCGTGGTAGCAGTTTGGAGTGAATGCCTTTTTTAAACGTTTGAAAATGCTTGCAGCGGTTTGATTAAGTTCTTACAATTGATACTCGGGCATAAACCAAAGTTTTGAACTCCTTTATCAGGGGGGGGGGGGGGGTCATGTGTTAGGAAAAAAAATGTTGAAGGGGTTGGGCACATTTTAGCACACTGGAATCGAGGGAGGGTAAATAATTTATGTAAAAGCCCGGGTGTGATTTCCGCCACGCCTCCCCCTTGAATTCACTAACAGCTCTCTAAAAATTGATAAACACACAAAAAATGACAGTCATGCAGCTGATAATTGTTTTATTTAGTTTTATATGGCTAATAGCATTCAAATGTACGTATAGCTTAGTTTTGCAGAGACAATGGTGACAACGGAGGTAACATGTATAATTACATCTAAAAATATTCCTGATTTAGGATCAACATGTCATGATTCCATGATGTCATGTTAAAGAGAATTGTATCTTCATCTGTTTGCAGATTTCCCAGCTACTGATATTTGTACTTATCAAACATGCCAAAACGATGGCACATGTTTAACAGTTTTCGATAGTTTTGTCTGCCTTTGCCCGATTGGCTTCGCTGGTTCGAAATGTGAAAGGGGTATGTATTATTTTCTAAAGTTTTAAGGATGAGCTTTGCTCACAGAGACTCTCTCTTTATGTAGACGAATTTTCACATGAACATTTCAACACAAATCCCATCCATGTTTGGGACTACATGATAGGGCTATGTTGCACGCTCCTCATCCTTTCACTACGTAACTGTCAATGCCTTCGGTCTGCTCATAGACTATTGCAGAAGTATCCAAGGAGTAGTATACAATGTGTGTTACCTTCTGGGGTTGTTTATGGTTGAGATTTAAGATCATGTCATATGTAAATTTTCCACGTCTAAGACCAGTGTTGATCACGCCATTGGAAAATTAAGTATAAATCTGAATTTAAGTTGTTTAATCAAAACCCTTGTCAAGTATTAGCTACTAGAGATAAATTCAATCAATTCAGGATTAGTAGATAAATCAACATATTTAAACAATAATGTACGCCCTCCCAGCCCATAATGGACGAAAGCAAACTTTGAACGACATAATGGGCGAGGCGACAGCCGAGCCCATTATGGAGTGCAAAGTTTGCTTGAGTCCATTATGGACTGGGAGGGCGTACATTATTGTTATTATTTTATAGTTTTGCCAATTCCAGTGAATTTGTAGACCGAGAAACGCAAAACAACGTATAATATACACAGCGCTGAACATCGTCTGCCATGTTCGGCCCGGAAGCTGAATACTAATCATAGCGACACACGTACGTACATGTACACACATGTATACACTTCAATGAACTGCTGTGAACACAAATTTGTTTCATTTTAATTTCAATCTTTTAAAAAAATATTCTTATGGTGTTTACCCCATAATTTCCCTGTTCTTAAATACCCACACCTTTATTGCCTTACGGAATAAGCTTGAATTGTTATGCTCGTTCCGGGGCCGCGATGCCCAATAACGGAGTACATTATCAGTAATAATGTACAGCGATGACGTCACAAAATTCACTGGAATTGGTAATGCTATAATATAATAGTAGATAACGCTGTTGTTAGCTGTTTGTAAGTAAGTAGTACAGACGTACATTATGAATTATATGAATTAGAAAAAAATATGTCAAAATTCCAAATATGACATTTCTGGATCATAGCATGTGTATATGCCATTTCTCCATCTTATTGCATTGCATTGCCCCAAAACATCAAACTACATGAGATCTTTAAGGAAGGAAATGTCAATATAGGTTACAGTTCTATGCCATGTATAGTAAGTATTGTGACAACAAGGCAGTCAGTGCAGACCTTTCACAAGCACCTAACAAATCCTGCAGCTGTAGATATCGTATAAAGGGCAGATGATAAGAGGTGTGCAGGGTTTGTGTCTGAGAGTTTGATGAGAGGATGTGTAAAGAATACATATCTGAGCAGTTGATGAGAGGATGTGTGAAAGGGATGTCACTGATAAAAGAACCTGACGTCTAGTGATAAGTATGTTACTTTCATATTAGTTCACGAGTGACTGTTCTCGCTTCATGTGTATGTATGTATGTATGTATGTATGTATGTATGTATGTATGTATGTATGTATGTATATATGTGTGTATGTGTGTATGTATGTATGTATGTATGTATGCATGCATGCATGCATGCATGCATGCATGTATGTATGTATGTATGTATGTATGTATGTATGTATGTATGTATGTATGCATGCATGCATGTATGTGTGTATGTATGTATGTGTGTGTGTCTCTGTCTACACATCTTCCATATGCTAATCAAGAACTAATTATATTTAGGTAAACACTCAATGAAAAGTTATTGGTAATTTGAATAATTTATGTTTTGTTTTAGTAATTATGCTATATCTTAAGAATATACACTTCAAATCTAATTTGGTACATGCGTTAACATAAGAAAGCGCATATGTCGTATATAGTTTGTTGATGTAGCTTATAGCGTTAATGTATAGTTTTGCATACATAAATGATGTGCAGTAATTACGCTATATATTAAGAATGCACACTTGAAATCCTGCAACATTTGGTATACACATCAACAACAATAAGCACACATGTCCTATACAGTTTGTTGGTATAATATTTAGTTTTAATGACTAATTTGCATAATTAGGGATATTTAATGAAGCCATGTTATAGAATACAAGCTTCAAATTTTATATATTCTGGTATTTCCTTCAACCGTGAAAAATCACACGTCCTAAAAAGGTTGTTGGCGTACATTTTTGTTTTAATGAGTAATTTGCATTATGAAAGATTTTTGGTAATTTGGATACATCTTAAGAATTCAGTTTTCATATGATTTACTACACATATCGGCCATAACAATATACACATGTACTATGAAGTTTGTCAATGTAGCTTTTTTACTTTAATGAGTAATTTGCATAATTAATGATTTTCAGTAATTAAGCTATATCATAAGAATTCATACTTCAAATTCGAGGTAATTTGGCACATACATCAACCATGACAACGCACACATATCCTACAAAACTTGTTTTTGGTTTTAACGAGTAATGTGCATAATTAGTGATTTTAAGTAATTAGGCTATATTTTTAAGAATGCAAACTTAACATTTCATTAAACTTGGTACATACATAAGCCATCACAAATCACACGTGTTTGATGGTGTTTTTTTTGTAGATTTTCCACTGCGTTTGCATAAGTAATCCATTTTCATAATTAGGCAATATCTTTAGAAAACAGGTTTTAAGTTAAAGATAAGTTAGTGTATGCGTTGATGGTAAAACATGTATGTCATGATGTGTGATTTAAAGTTTGTTGCTGTAGCTTATATAAGTTATGATTAATTTGCATATCTAATTATGTTTCGATAATTAGCCTATATGTTATCTCATCATCATCGTTCATCATCATCATCATCATCGTTCGGCTGCGCAGCAGTCGACCATAAGTTTCCTCCAGCCACAACGGTTCTGAGCCATTTCTGACAGTTGACCATGATTCAGCATGCCATCTGCATCTCCCAGAAGACAGTGGATGTATTTTGAGAACAGGGTTCTTTGCCTTCCAGGTTTCCTCTTTTCATGTTTTGGGACATACAATGCATACTCCTTGACAGGCTCCCTATCAGGCATGCGCAGTACATGTTCAAGGAATTTCAATTGACGATTCTAGCTCTCTCGACAAGGGGCATAGTCTCCGTAAGATTGTAGATAGTAACATTTGGTACTTTGTCAATCCTCTTGATGTTTAACATTATACGGTAACATGATGTGCCAAAGGAGTTGATTTTATTCTCCATATCCTTAGAGATTATCCATGACTCGCAGCCGTACAACAATATGGTGACACAAGTTGTATTAAACAGCTTAATTTTGGTTGATATTGGGATGCTGGAACCTTTCCAGAGATGTTCTAATTTCCAGAAAGCTGTCCAAGCAAGAGCTCACCTTCGCTTCAGGTCGCTGTCGTTGGATCCCATCATGGAACCCAAGTATCTGAAGTCATTTGCATTGTTGATTGTATTACCATACACTTGGAGGGGAGGCTGTGGATGACAGTTGACAGTCATGAACTCTGTTTTGGGTGCGCTGATAATGAGACCAAGGTCTGCGGCTGCCTGAGAGGTTCTGGTCAGCTGCAACTGTGCACGTGGCATTGATGACTATGCAAGCTTCAAATTTCATGTAGTTGTATATGATTAGTTTTCAAATTAAGGGATACATCATGTATAACACATACTGCCCTTAGTTTAAATATAATGATATCTTAACCATAACAAAGCGTACATGCCGTGTACAGATTATTGACGTAGTATATAGTTTTACTGGCTAATTTGTTTAGTTAATGATTTTCAGTAATTTAGCTCTATCTAGAGAATGCATACTTCAGAACGTGCAAAATTTAGTATATACATCAACCAGAACACGACTTATACCACTGTAAGCACACATACACTATAAAGCCTGTAGGTATAATGTTTAAATTTAATGAGCAATTTACATAATTAATTGTATTCGGTAATTAGGCTATATATTAAGAATGGAAGCTTCAGATGTCATAACATTGGTACATATATCAACCATAACAATGCGCACATGGGTTATCAATTTTGTTGTTTTTACTTTTTTTGAGTAATTTAAATAATTACTGATGTCAAATAATTAAGCTATATCTTTAAAATGCACACTTCAAATTCCATAGAATTTGGCAAATACATCAACCATATCATGACACGCATATCCTAAAAAGCCTGCTGGCATAGTTTGTTGGTTTTAATGTTTGTTAGTTTTAATGAACCATTTGCATAATTAATTTATTTCGGTAATTAGGCTGTATTTTATGAATGCAAGATTCATATTTCATATAAATTGGTGTATTTATTAATGATAACAAAGTGCACGGGTTGTTATAGTTTCATATAATTAATTTAATTATAACTAAGAATTTTGCATTACAACAATGTATGTTGGGAGAAAATATGTGGTTTTTGTCCTTACGTGAGGCATTCATTATAAATGTGGTTGTTATTCTGCTTATCGTTTCGTTCAATACATTGTTTATTTATCAGTTTACTGAATCGCCATTAATGTATGTTAATTATGTAACATGACATTTTTATCTTGATGTTCATTTACCTTTCAGTTATCCCGTTTGCCGTAAAAGGAAGATTTGAGTCACACACCGAAGCATATCAGGCATGCAATAACCACGGAGGTACATTAGCGACATACACAGAAGTGTGTGATTTAATCATCCTAAGAGGCTACCAAATAGAGGGCTATCATTTTTACTGGATAGACGATACAATTATCATGGCAGGAATGAATCACGTAATAATTGATGATGTAGACATTACATATGTAACTGATCTCTCGCCAAATAGTCTTGAATCTTCTTACTCTAAACGTCCTGTGGGTGCTTTTTGTACAACATCAAAGGGTACGTTTTCGACATATATTTTATTTCTTGCATATGTTAATTCTAAGTTGTATTATCGATATCTTTCGCTACACTTAATGATGTCAACATTTTAAACAAAATTGATAAAATTGCCATCTACCAAATATAACAATTACCTTATTCGAAATATAATATACATAAACAAGCGACCTATCGGTCAGAATAGCTCCAGTTCTTCAGCTCTTCACTATGCAGTTTTGTTTTAGCGATGTAATAAAGTGGTTAGTGGTTGCATATGATGTCTCACTGTAATACACATTTTACACAAAAAGTTGGTAATGTATTGTACTTTTATACCATAGTCACCATTTCATTAAAAAAAATCTACTGTTATGAAAAAAAATACACAAAATCTCAGATAATAAGATAATGACTGGGAAATGCACACAAGAAAAAGAAAAAAAGAGGATTTTGAGGTTGGCTATAAATAATTCCACTTCCAGTGTCTTACAGCTTTAACCCTGGAAAATTTTAATGATGAATGAAATAAACTGGGGATCTAAAATAATTTTGAGGCAATTCGAATTTCAATTTTCTAATAAATTTACCGAGTCAACAACATTCAACTTGTACTAGTTGTAGTAGACATAACATCGTCTGATATTTTAATTTACAGAATTTCTTGTGACCGGCGCCTGTCAGCAGACTCGGACAAATGTTTTTAATCATTCCATTGTATATAAACCTTGTACTTGACATTTCGCACTATTTATAATTCTCAACAAATTACCTCAACATGCCTCACCTCGCTCGTACTCAAAGCAGTCCCGGTATGATCACTGACGAGTCGTGCTTGCATACGGAGTAATCCGGGACTCGATTCTGACAATTGTCCCTACTAATTGTTTAGAGTCAAGTCAGCAACATAGACTTGTGCACCACCTGTCGTATGTAAGCATGGCTAACCACTGGCATGACCAAAGAGAACCTTTTCAGATTTACATGTAAAACGGGGAAATATACGAAAAACATAATGCAAAGTCTGAAGCCAAATTAAAGTTGTAATTATTTTAATTATTTTTACCTGCCAAATATTTGCATTTTGGAAATGGCAAGACACGTTCATGTCGTTTAACTTTACATGTAAACTGTCGGCCAATAAACAAAGTTTGGTCGATTCACAGTCGGCAGTGAGACTGCTCTTGCATAACTTCAACCACATGCCAAGGCATGCCTTCCTTACGCGAGTTGTCTTCATTCTGGTTCACTGTCACTCCAAATTGCACGACAATATAGAGTTAATCACAAGATACAATTTATCTGAAAACATCAAACTTTTATAGTGGGTCTGAAGTGTGATTTTATTGAGTACCAAGAACTCCCGTGTTGTTGCTGTGGAAAATCGCCCGGACGTCAAACGAGGTCATCTTCAGCTTCCGGGTCAAATCAGTCATTTTCTACCTAAAATTCTTGAACGGTCGGAACCGTTCTGGAAGTACAGACATTTGTTTTACATTCTATCATTAAAAAAAAAAACAGTTTTATGGCGACTTTATGGAGTCATGAAGGGCAAATGGTTAGAGTGACTAGCAGTTTGCAGGTTCGCGCCCCATCGATGCCATATGTTTTTTGAGTGGCTAACATCCCTGGGCAAGATTTCAGCTATGACCGTGCCTTAGTCAACCCAGCTGTATAATTTGGGACGTGGCAGGATAGAGGTTGCTATGTGAATGCTTTGATACTATGCACTTATAAAGGCTACAATGGATTGTATGCTGCCAAGGGAATTGAAGGATAAAGGGCCATTGTGCTGCTATAGATCTGAGCCAGGGGTAATAATTGTGTAAAGAACTTTGAGCACCCAGACTAGATGGGAAAATAGTTTACATTCACAAACACATTTCCAGTTCCCCTGGCATTTCATGTACACATACACAGACCATAAAATTGTTTTAATCAAACCATTGTGTGTATTACAAGTCTCTGCTTTTCCAACATGTTGAGCCAAGTGTTATTAATCCAATTGATTTGTTTACTTTCCCTGTTTGCATGAGTTTCTGTTCGTCCACAGTATTGTGTCTGCAGTTTTAATGAATCCTGACCAATGGAATAACAAAAGTTGTGTTCTTTTTCCCTAGTGATTTCTGTCACTACTGGTCAAATCATGCTGTATATATGAATATGTCATCATCAGCATCATCAACAATGTTAACTCTAAATATGTGTTGCTTTGCTTCATTGCTAACAGGTGTACAGCAAAGATATCACTTAACGGAGGCACACATGGTTGTATTTGCTATATGCCTAGGTGGGGCTGGCTTTCCTGAATTGTTACCACCATTTTATTTCGAGAAACTTAGTCAAATTCTCCACTCGGAAACTAAGTGGAATTATAGTTCGGAATTTTCGTCCTTTCATAAGTTTTATTTAAATGAACATTACAAGGCTCAAACATATCTGTTCAAGTTTCCAGTGACTGTAGTTGTGGCCGGTGTGACTACTATATTATCATCCACAGCAACTGGAAGATGGTTTAAGTATCAATTCAGTATTGATGGAATTCAATGGATTTACGGTTACAACAGTGAGGACGAACATATGGTAAGTGTATCATCATCGATATAGGCTTCACCCCATTTATAAATTATGTGGACCAGATGTAAACTGGATGCCTTTCATTAAGGGTAACTCATTGTATTTGCAATGTGTATCATTACTCGACCAATCCAATAGTAGTAAGTACGCAAACCAGCAAAATAGTCAAAAAATCGGTACCTTATAAGGTAGGATTTGAATTAAATCTCAACATCTCTAAATTTTAAGATAGCAATTCCACAATCTTATATCTGGTCTCAAATCAACATTTATCTCTGAAATACGGGACTGCTTATAGCGCTTTTAATTAAATAAATGGGTCGTAGTTTCCGTCTGACAGTAATTGTCATTTCTAAGGTATCTGACCTACTAAAGATGTTATTATGACTAATAAATGCACCACCAACATGTACAAACAATTAATTTCTTTTAGATTAAAAGAATAGCCGACCAATCAACATATCGTTTTAAAGGTGGTGTTACGATCCAGAAATGTCATATTTGGAAGTTTGGTATATTTTACCAAAATTAACATATAATTTACCCTTGGACTACTTATTTACAATCAGGGGCTAACAACAGTGTGATCTACTAATAATTTTGAAGTTTCTACTAATTTTGGTTAATTGCATCTATCTCTCGTAAATAACAAATATCAAGTGTTTTTACAATATAGATTAGTACTTGTAAACAAGATAACATGTTGGCTATCGAATTCAGATAAATACCTAATTTCCAAAACTCAAGGGATAGAGAGGGGTTTTTGTCTTCTTTGAATTTAAAGGATTCTGAATTGTCTAACGACCAAATTTAAGATGTTAAGGCAGTGTTATGGGATAATAAAGGCACATTTGTGGATACATCTAACAAGTTAGAATATTGTGATTGGATATAAGATCCTTATCAATGCTGACCAATCATCCCCACCGAGTGACACAATAACCACGCACATACACAGTCAGCTACCAAGACATACACAGAGCAACTGAAGTTTTGATGAAACCACAGAAGTTTACTCAACATCGACATTTTAAGATCAGTATAACAAAAAAATGCAAAATAAACTCCACTATACTGCACTTCAATTGCAATACAATGTAGTACATACGTTAAGCATAACAGAGTGCATATCATATAAAGTTATTGATTTCGCTCGACGATTTAATGAATAATATGCATAATTAATTATTTTCGGTAATTAGGCTATATCTTAAGACTGCATACTTCAATTTCAATATGATTTACTTCATACATTAAACATAACAAAGTTTATACGCCCTATAACGTTTGTTGATGTACCATTACAGTGTTAATGACTAATTTGCATGATTAATAATTTTCGGTAATTAGGATATATCATAAGAATGCATACTTGAATTTCAATATAATTTAGTACATACGTTAATCATAACAAGGCAGATATGGCCTATAACATTTATTGATATAGCTTACAGTTTTAATGACAACATTTGTTATGCATTAAAATCACTCTACATATAAAGTACTTGGTCAGACTCCAAATGAGTTATAGCAACTTACAACAATATTTAAACTGAATGCCTCCCATAAGGGAAATGTTGTCTAAAGTGGTGCGATGATGCGATTATTTTTTTACATTCTCAACGAATGTTAATAAATCTAGTTATCATTGCAGTTACTGTTCTTTTTATTTAGTACTTTACAGCAAGTGTGTATGTGGGGCATATGTCATAGGCTAGTTCATGATTAGTTTTGAAGTTAGCAACACTGGTGGCAATTAATGTAGGGGGGGTTACTTTTGTGTTTTTCCTTTCATCTGCAGACTTAATTGCCTTACGGAAGAAAATAATGACGCGGGAAGGGGGGTACTTAAGTGATGGGCGCTGCTTTTGGCCATTAAAACTCTTTCTACGGTGAGTGCTATGCTGCAACGTTCAATAAAGCTTCAAATTACATGTTATCGTTGGCCAGGAGATCACTAACAGCAATGGGCAAATAGCAATCAATGAAAAAACTTACTTATTGCATATGTTCTGTTGTATTACAACAATTGTCTGTAGGAATGACAATCTCAAAACTTTGCCCTTACGGAAGGGATTCAGTTTAAATCTGGTTCTACAATGGCATATAGCCTTGTCTGATGTGTGGTTCATGTAAATATTTGTTCTTATTCTTTCTTACATGAATTCTTTAATATTACTTATTAGTTCAAACATAACTATACATATACATATACATGTACATATACATATACATATACATGTACATATACATATACATATACATATACATGTATTACATAGCTACCACACGAGTTACATAACATGTCGTGTAAATGCTTGGCTGTTTCACAATCAGTCCTTCACATTTTCAGATAAGAAATTATAAATCTTACAAATAGTCTAGTCGTGTATGCTTAGACCCATCGTGCAATGGTATATCACTTAAACAACAATATAGGTGAAAAAGAGTTTGGCGTTTCTTGGCAACCCAGCGAAATTTTAATGGTGTAAAATACTGAAAAGACTCCCCAGAACCAAGATATTATGAATTCAACTGTATTTCTCAGAATGGCATAACCATTTAGGCTTGTTGGTATAGGTTTGAACTATAATCTGTAATTTGGATATTCAGTGATTTAGGGGCTGTTCGACTTTATCTAAGCATGCAGGCTACACATTTCATAAACGATTGTATACATTTGTGATAATAATGAAATGCACATGTCATCTATGTGTTATCGCGTATTTTACATATACTCTATTTCATCTAGCAAATTAAATAATTAGTAGCTTATAATATGTCTGTCTGTCTGTCTGTCTGTCTGTCTGTCTGTCTGTCTGTCTGTCTGTCTGTCTGTCTGTCTGTCTCTTCCCCTCTCTCCCTCCCTCTCTCTCTGTCTCTCTCCCTCTCCAACTCTCTCTCTCTCTCTCCCTCTCTCTCTCTCTCTCTCTCTCTCTCCCTCTCTCTCTCTCTCTCTCTCACAGGTATTTCTTGAGGCATACCATACAATATATCCACCTGTCCACGCCTCTTATTTACACATTGAATTGCACCTTGACTATCCAGAGTGGGGAGGCATTTTTGCTGTCACTGTGTCTGAGTGTGTAGAAAACATTGAAGGTAATATCATATTAAACCCAACTGGGCAAACTTAAACTTGCTGGGATCTCACTCACCATTTACACTTCTGTCATGTTTTCTTAACACTTTTCATAATGATTTTAAGTGCATTAATTGGTGGTGAATTTCACATTACATCCCGTATACGGTTCTCACTCAACAAGTATAGTCATCCACATAAGGCATTCAGATCAGCGTTGGAAATATTAAGTAAAAATATGCTTCGCTGTTTAATATCGTAAACCAGTATAAGCATGTGGATAATATTCTAAAATGTTTGGAAATAATCCTTGCGCAAAATTGGTATATATGGTTGAGGAAAACTGAAAGATCCATCGTTGTTTATATTACCACTCATAAGGTCCTAACCGACTGAGTAATTACTGTCGTACTGAGCTGATATATCAAACTTCAGGAAAACATATAGCCCAGTGATGCCAATATTTATAACAGTTTGTGATCTGATCACAGTTCAATGGAAAAAAAATAGTTTATGTTTTTATCATCTCTACACTTACTGTAACAGTTTACTCTTCGAATTACGAATTACCAAGTCCATAAATTACAACTTATTCTGAGTATGTCTTGTTTCAAGAAATAAGAAATCAGACCATGTTCAACCAGTACTGCATAGTTTGAATTGGCTTCCTGTTCGTAAGCGAATGGTGTTCAACATTTTGTGCTTAACATATAAGGTTTTAAATGATATGGCGCCAGTTTACTTCAACGTTATTGCTCCTGGCCGCACCCTTCGGTCGAATGCGGAGCTAGCAATCAGTTTGCACCAGCCGATAAGTACTGCGTTTTATGGGCATAGATATTTCGCTATTTGTGCTCTACAGCTGTCGAATAGACTAACACAAGAACTTTGCTGTGCTAATAACTTGATTTTTTCTCTAAGTCTGGCCTCAAGACTCGTCTTTTTTAGAAAGTTCATATTGTGCAAAACAGCTACTCGTATTTTAACAAGACCTTTTAGCAATAAACTGTTGACCTTCTTAAATTGAAATGTTCATTTTTCCTAATGTTTTTGGATTCTTATTTTAATGATTTTACTGTACTCTTGTTTTACGTAACTATGTTTTATTGTTGTGTTGTGTTGTGTTGTGTTGTGTTGTTTTGTGTTGTGTTGTGTTGTGTTGTGTTGTGTTGTGTTGTGTTGTGTTGTGTTGTGTTGTGCTGTGCTGTGCTGTGTTGTGTTGTGTTGTGTTGTGCTGTGCTGTGCTGTGCTGTGCTGTGTTGTGTTGTGTTGTGCTGTGCTGTGCTGTGTTGTGTTGTGCTGTGCTGTGTTGTGTTGTGTTGGGTTGGGTTGGGTTGTGTTGTGTTGTGTTGTGTTGTGTTGTGTTGTGTTGTACAATGCCTTGGAGCCTTTTTTTACATGGACGGCGTTTTCGTAAGATATAAATGTTTAATTTATTAAAATAAATATTATCTGCAAATGTCCAATATGTCTGCAATATTATATATTTTCTCAAGTGAAATTTAAATTCATTTGGTTATAAACCTGAACTGACCCTAACAAAATTGAAGAATTCTAAAATTTGTTTTCTAGTTCTAGTTTTATAGAAGATATAGGTCATTGTCATAGTTTGTACTTGAATATTATAAGCTGTAGGCGGAGTTGTCTGTTAATCGGGATCAAATATTTATTGTACAGTGTGCATTTTATTTACCGAATTTAAATGTCAATAAACTGGATAGAATACTGTGACTGATTTCAAAAAAACACAATGCAATGTCTACAGTATTTATCGAGTTGTGGTTATAGCGGTTAAATATGCAAATCATTGACGGATTTTGTTAAGTCAAAGTAGAGCAGTTTCCACTTTATTGGGCATCGTCACGGCATGACTAGTGAACCCCGTAATGTTCAAAGATTAGTGATGCTTTGGATTGTGTCCTTCATTTGAATCATTTTATTCCTTTGTTTTATTACTAGGTTTCCAAGTATCTGATTTCTATCAGACGTACCGATCTTTCAAAACAAGTATTGGTGGAGGACATACTCTACTTTATGAACACACCAAGGAGGGGTGTTTATATTGGTGTCTCAAATGGTACAAAGATGACTGCAAATGCCTATTGTATGGTCGGAATTTCTGTCACGTCATGACACCTTGTCCTTGGATTCGCAACCTACAATATTACAATACGATTTACATGGAATACTTAATACGGCTGACAGACGGCAAGTCCGTACTTTCATTTGATTGGTTTAGATATTGCAGGCTTAGTCATAACATCACTTTCGTCTAATTCGTCTTCACAAGCCAAAATAATTTGACTAAATAATAGCATGATAACAGGCTAGGAGGTAGACTTCTTCACAGCTCTCCCTACATCTTTTGCAGGTTTAGCGTTAGTCTTGATAAGATCATATACGTGTAATATCTCTTCACAGTATGTACAATCAACTAGACTAAATAATAGCTTGCTATCTGGTTAGCTGGTAGACTCCTTCACACATTCCCCTATAGCTTTGCTAAAGTGTCCATGTTTACATTTTTAATTTGACCTAACAGTTAGTCATATCCCCCTAGCATGGTGCTCCCTTAACAGTTATACATGATAAACCATTAAACGTCATTATCGCCCAGATAATATACTGAGTACTTTGTTTCATTTATCGACGAATGATCAGCATGATGATGATGTTTAGTATTATTTGTTACAGATGTTACAAACTGTCAAGACATTTCACGAGTGTGCATCAGTGGAATGCTATGCAAAAACTATAAAGCTGGTATTATTTCCACAAGGGACTACCCAATACCTTACCCACAAATGATGCGTTGTTCATGGCAATTACTGGCTGATGCACACTCATACATTACTGTTACTTTTCAAGAGTTCGATGTAGGAAGAACCATTAGTAACTGTTTAACCGATAATATAGAGGTTTACAGTGGTAATACCGTAAGTCATGGACTAAGAAGACGATATTGCAATCGCAGGCCTCCACCAGCAACCATATTATCTGATTTTAATGAAATGTTCATCAGCTTTACTTCAAATGATATCAATGACTACAGTCTGGGGTTTATTGCCATCTATAATTATCATCAGGTGAAGCGAAAAACAAATGAAGATTTTTTGAGTAAGTAGTAATACGACTCTAGTAATCAGGTTTTCGATTTATTAAGAGAACTAACTAAACAATGTTACTGTATGTATGTATGTATGTATGTATGTATGTATGTATGTATGTATGTATGTATGTGTGTGTGTGTGTGCGTGTGTTTGTGTGTACTTCTATCAAACCTTTCATACACAAACAAAGTGACATTTTCTTGAAACCACATCTATAGTCACATTCTCGGTTTAATAGATTTTACATGTTTACCAACGTGGATGTTGCACATGGGGCAATGCTATCGTTTGTTCAATGGACCGTCTCTGCTTACATGGGTGGAGAGTGAGATCAAGTGTAAAGAAAACAAGGGATCTCTCACAAGTATTTCTTCAGAATCTGAAGCCCAGTTCCTGCACGAACTAACATTAGACTATCTCACGAGTTGGATTTATATTGGTGAGTGTTTTACTTTTAGTAATTGGGAAAATGTGCACTTTGAAATTTCTACATCGTGTTGCATGTTCATTTATACTTTAATACAATCAAACAGAAAACAATAACTAACATGTATATGTTAACATTGTACACACTTTAATATATGAAGAATGAATGAATGCAGTTTATTAGTACATTATGTCTAATGTACCTGCATGTATTAATAGTGTCTTAAAATAGTTTACTTCTATTACGTTATATGCAGCAAATAATTCTCATCTTGCTCACTTAAGGGTAACATCGTTTTTGGGGTTTCTGTGTCTGGAACAGACTGTACAGGGCAGTACAATCTTGATTGCACTGTATCATACTTATCTTTGAATTATTTACCGCATAGGTTTAACAGATGAGGATAAAGAAGGGAAATACACTTGGACAGATGGGAAACCATTTTTGTATTCTGACTGGAGTACAATAGGGTAAGATAAATACTTTTATTTTATATTACTATGATGTAACGTGGTATATGTTCATTTTCTCTGACTTTTATTCGTGCATAAGACTTTCTTCCCGATTTCTCAGTAAAATTCGATGTTTTAGTTTTGATAATATATCATATAATTATTATTAACAGGTTACCTTTCTCCACTTTGAATAGCCACCAAAAATGATTGCCAGAATAATCTGTCGACCGAGTGGAGAGAGCAAAATATTGTGGTGTTATTAGATTGTATTTTTCACTGGCATGTCCCCTTCTCAAGAACTATCCAACCAATTCCTCACTGTCGCCCACAAATGTAACACTTTTGGATGACTTTTCGCAAAGTTTTCAAGGCATTGCAATATTAATGTTGAGTATGTTGTAGCTAGATGTATAAGACATATACAGCATAGGTCTGTATTCAAAATAAAAGACAAAACAAATGTTGTAAATTACATGAACGTACGTTCGAAATGTATTCCGAAAGAACATTTACTTGGTGAAGTAATTCATAATGCAATGATTCTGAATTGAAAATGGCAGTGTATGTGTGTATATACAAAATTATACCAGTTGATAAAGTTTCCCTTAATTTAGATCACAGCCAGATGGGAGTATTCATCAAGATTGTACTGCCCTGTACATTGAAAATTTGCATTCACATAACCACTGGTATGACATATTATGCGATGCAAACCTGTCCTCTCTGTTTATTTGCAAACAAGAAGCAATTAGCAGCTATAACATCAGTAAGTATTAACACCAATTCAAATGTATTTAAAAAGGCATAGCAGTGATCAGAGACAAGTAATTGTTTCAGTGAAGAATATTCATATATTAATTTTTAGAATAAGAAGCATACATGTACCCTTGACTACACAACTTCTACGTCAAGAGTCTAATATACGTTGAAACAAGATAATTGGTATTATAACACAACTTCAACCAGTGCTACACTAGTTTCACATAAAACAGGACAGGTGTAAATATGTATCCTTTATTCCATGGTTATATATACGATAATAAGAATAATTGTAACGTTAAATGATACTTTGATAACGTTTTATACATCCTGCATCTACGCCACATCTGCAAATATCATTAAATTAAACTCAATTATGCATTTGCTCATCAAATATTGGATTGCTTTCTTGTTTTGGGGAAATTTATTGCATTTTAATCTCATTATGTTTTTGTTTGAACTCTTTACCAACGTAACCTTTGCAATTCACTTTAATTTTGATAAAATCAGATGCGTTTATCTTTCTTTTAGTACATTGAAGTAAAAACGATTATTCGTGACTATGCACTTACCAAATATCTAAATGCAATTTAACAGGTTCGGATACAGGAGATTCGCCATATATAAACATCTCAACAGGAATATTATCACAAGGTAGTTCATATTCTCTATAGTACGTTGTTATGTGTGATGTCATGTTAAAAAAATGTCAACATCAATGAAATTCAATCTAGCTGAATCACATATAATGGCCATGCTGCCAAGCTTGAGTTCCCCCTTGGCTTTCTTAATGTTTTCATACAGCGTTACTGTGGCACCAAGTTCCTGTGTTGTAAAGATTAATAAACAACGTTAATCCTGACCTCATATATAATGACAATCAAGTTTTTTGTAATGTCCACATTGTTTCAAAGACAGTCTATTTTATTCTTATAACTTTAATAATACTGTAACATCTGCTAAATTGATTATATGCTTAAAATCAGGTGCTATTAAGCAAAACAATTTTACTAGGCATAAGCTTATATTATTACTTATAATGTTAATTGGTCCTTTATTCAAACATATTGTATTCATTATTATATATTATGTGGTATTCATCCTGAAAGTTAACATCACATGTCCTGAGTATATGTTCCAATGTGCAAGCAGGGAATGTACTCACCAAAGTGATATATGTGATGGCACGTCAACTTGTTATGATACTAGTATACCGGCAGTGTGTGGTAAGTATAAATCTGCTAAGCACTGAAATGACTACAGTAATTGTATAACCTGTGAACACAAACACAATATGATGATAATGAGAAAATTCACAACAACAAACAAACAAATGTGAACAATTTAATAACTTAACTGTAGTGGTGGTCATTTTGAATAATTAATGGACATTTTTCTCAAGTAATCCAGTAGTGTGATACTTTCATTTTCTGAAGTCATAAAAAATGTTATCTAGATATTATGTTTGTTGTGTACATGATAGACAAAAAAGAACATTGTATGTCTATATACTTATATGTTATGAAATATTTGTTTATCATTTGATAGGTTTTTGAAATTAAAAACAATGTAATTTTTTGAAGTTCACCAATAAGAATTGAAAAAATATGAGAAAAATCCAACAAGTTTATTGTAGTAGTGACCATTTTCATAATTTTTATTATTATATACATAGACCCTCATATTCCCAGGGTGTGACGTCAAAGTATAGTAATATGAAATCCATTCATTTCATATTACTATACTTTGACGCCACACTGAATTGTCTGTAAACATCATCAACCTAGATAGGAACGATTTTGCTGTTGTTAAATTAAATTTAACTATGATAGAATTTAACGTCTTTTGATAATGTGTTTTTGAAAATTTCACAATGTTTTCGACATTTTAACTTGCCAGTATTGATGTTTTTAGTGTATGACTCTGAGCCGAGTTCTATGCATAACTGGTGTAGTACTAGTAGGCATCCGTTCGTTAGTCAGTCTCTTGATATGTCATTTTTTCCGATGAATATGACTATATTTTATCAAAGAATTAATCACTGCTCTTGACAAACGTCCCGTCGTTGGTAAAATGTTCCCTACCTAAAAGTCTGCGGTGTAATTTTACTGACCTCAACATATACGTTCGTAGTAGTAGTAGTAGCGACGGCAACTTTCGCAATGGCGTCTACATTCTGAAAACTAAATGAACAGCTGAGCGCTATATCCCCATCACTTCGTAAAATTGATGACAATTTTAGTTTAAAATTGTCGCCATAATAGAATAAACTAGTGGGTCTATGTATATAATAAATAAATAATCTCCCGGTATTTCTCATTCGTGCTAAGTCATCTCGGACTCATGATTCCTCTATACCTATCGGCTCGGAGGGATACGGCCGACATGAGGGGAATCATTTGTCCTCGATGACGTAGCACTCATTCGGAATACCGGGAGATTATATATAAGTATTTAATGAGGTCACATGTGCAATATTTGCATATTTTGGGGATCATTGTTACATAGCAAAAAATAAGTTATACTAGCTTGGTCAGTTTGGACACCAGGTGTTTTGTAACTTAGTACAATAATTTATATAACGCCCTGCCAGGGGCCCAGGGTTGGAAGGGTTAAGACAAATCTGAAATTGTGTTATCTCAGCGATTATCCCCACTTGTAGGTAATTCTTCTGCTGATTGGTTTATGTGCTATGGTAGTGGACGCATACCATTTACTAAGTTCTGTGATTTTCACAAAGACTGCCTTGATGGATCTGATGAGAATGACTGTGGTTAGTTTTATACACATTTGTGAAATCAACATTTATATAATAATATGTAATATACCATGCTGTTGAAAATACATTGTTATTCATTAATATCTTTGTTGTTGTAATTCTTGTTGTTGTTGTTGTTGTTGTTGTTGTTTTGTTGCTGTTGTTGTTGTTGTTGTTGTTGTTGTTGTTGTTGACATATACCATGTAAATTAATTGAAGTAGTTCATATCATAAAAGCGAGTAATTTTGAATGCATAGACATAAACTAGTAATCATAAAAAAGTATGTTTAAACCCTTAGATGCCTCTGCATGCAATGGAACCAATCAGTTTTCTTGTTCTAGTGGGCAATGCATTGATGCAAATAAACATTGTGATTTAACCACTGACTGTTTAGATGGAACTGATGAAGCCAATTGTACCGATATTGGTAAGAAAGTGTGTTCATTCTTGTGTGTGTGTGTGTCTGTCTGTTTGTCTGTTTGTCTGTCTGTCTGTCTGTCTGTCTGTCTGTCTGTCTGTATGTCTGTGTTATGCTTTTCTCAAAAACATGCTGGCTGAATTCAACAGAGATATAATGTATTCTTTGGGGAAATGTTTTGAAATGATGCGATTTTGGTAAATATAACATGCAATCAATCAATAAATAATTAGCATTTTATGATTTTTGGTAATTATGCAGTATTTTTTGAGTGCAAGGCTGAAATTCAATATAATACAGTACATACATTGTACATTGATGATAAAATGTTTGTGTGATTTGCATAATTAATGATTTCCAGTGATTGGGATATATATTAAAATGACACACTTAAAATGAATACAATTTAGTACATACTTCAAACAAAGGAAATAGCATATGTCCTAATAAGATTGAAAGTGGATTTAATAATTAACAATTTAGGTATTGAGCATGTACTTGTGGTACTTTAGTACCACTGAACTATAGTAACAATAAATGTTTAAAATACGCTCTTATGTTTGATAAATTAGTCATCCCAAATAAACTATAAATTTTCTCCTGAATTGTATCTTTATCTAGATATTTGCAATGCTATTGAGTGTCTTGATGGCACATGCCTCGCACCAACTCTGCGATGCGATGGTATTACAGATTGTGTGTATTGTGATTATGGAGAGTCTGAAGACGAAGTTGGTTGTGGTATGATCTTATTGCCACTGTTGTCATGGAAACAGTTTATGGTTCCATTAATATTGTTGCCTTTTTCAAATAGTCTCTTCCTTAATTTACATAATTGTTATTAATCCCAATGCATTGTAACTTAATCGAAAGAGTACAATGGCACTGAGATTCTTCAAAACAACCTGTTGCTTTTCAGATAACGACAAGATTTGCCATGTAACCGAAATACAATGTCAGAGTGGTCTTTGTATTGCTTCAAAGCATTGGTGCTTGTATGATTTGGATCAGTTTGGTTATAGAGTTGGATGTCGAGATGGTTCACATTTACGTGATTGTGGTGTGTGCAAACATTTTTTTTGATTTCTTTATATCTTTACTTGTTTTTCAAACGTCTTATATCTGTGTTCAATATCGAACACAACACTTGCATATAGCTACATTTGTGCTATTGATAAGGATTCAAAGGTTGACACATGTCGAGAATCGCACAGAAATAGACTTGACAAAATATCATTATTGTAAAACTATGCACACAATGACAATGATGACTACCTATATTCTCAATAAAGGTAATTCTATTACTACTCCATTGTTTATGGTTTACTTTATTGCCAATAAGTTGTCATCAGCACCAGGAGTACACACAAGGTGTTGATTGCTCTGCCACACCTATATCCCTTCTGTAACCACTCACCGTCTAGCTTATGGGAAGAAGGAAGATCATACAATAAGCTAGATTACAAATGTTTATACAAGGGAGCAGAGTGTACCTGAATAATCAATACGTTATGTGTATGGAATGTGGTTATGTATACAGTTAGTGAACGAGATGATAACTAGTGAAAATAAACATTGGGAATAAATTATGGTAAATGTTTCTATTCAACGTGTAAATTTTACTGAACATAAAATAGTGTAAGGCATAACAACATGTTCCTCCTGTACTCCGTAGTAAAATAGTCAATAAACCTGATCAGTATATATCATATGACAGTTATAAGTTGAAATAAAAATCGGCGTTAAGGTATGTTTTACATAACATAATATGAAATTGTATTATCATTACTAGATGATTTCCTATGCCCAAACTATACATACAAATGCCCTGGAAGTTATTGTATCCCACTGCACAGTCTATGCAATGGTATGGCAGACTGTCCAGATAAGGAAGACGAGGACCCACGAACTTGTAGTGAGATTATATTACTTTGTTGTTGTTGTTGTTGTTGTTGTTGTTGTTGTTGTTGTTGTTGTTGTTGTTATTGCAATTTCCCAAATAGATATAATCGGCAACAGCAGATGATGAAATAAAACAAGCCACCTATCGGTCAGAATAGCTCCGCTGTTTGTTTGTTTTTTTGTTTTTTTTATTTTGGTGACATGTAGAAGTGGTTCAGTTCTTCACTATGCAGTTTTGTTTTAGCGATGTAATAAAGTGGTTACTGGTTTCATATGATGTCTCACTATAAAACACATTTTACACAGAAGTTGGTAATGTATTGTACTTTTATACCATAGTCACCATTTTATAACAAAAATCTATTGTTATGAAAAATTGCACAAAATCTCAGAAAAAAAATGACTGGGAAATGCACACAAGAAAAAGAAAAAAAGAGAAGATTTTGAGGTTGGCTATAAATAATTCCAGTGTCTTACAGCTTTAACCATGGAAAATTTTAATGATGAATGAAATAAACTAGGGATCTAAAATAATTTTGAGGCAATTTGAATTTCAATTTTCTAACAAATTTACCAAGTCAACAACATTCAACTTGTACTAGTTGTAGTAGATATATATAGGGAAGAAATGTATTAATCGCCATCTTAGTTTCCGTACGACGACACTCCCAAGTACCCGGAAGAGAGTCATTCTCAGCCATACGTTACACTCGTTCATGTTCGATTACCTTTCATAAGGAAAACACAACAAAATGGTTGAAGTGATCTTTTTTTAAATTTTTTTCATCACAAAAACAAAATCTGTGTGATCAAAAGTGTTGTAAACTAAACCAGAAAGAATTATCGGACTGGCTAAACTTCCTGCTGAACTGGGGTAAGGTCCAAGCCTCGATAGTACGTGAGGAAATCGTCTCAAACTAGCGATACAACTTTCAAAATATAACTTGACATGTCTTCATTTGATAGAGTTATACAATTCAAGACGGGTTTTCACTCGAAAAAAACAATTCTGTGAATAATGACACTCTAAACGCAGTGATTTCTCGGACGATGTGACCACTGTAATGTATGGCTGGCAACGACTTGCTTCCGGGTTAGTCCCTCGTGCATCCGGGTACTTGAGATTGTCGCCGTACGGAACTACCACATCGGTAAATTTGAAGCTGTAATTTTGCCACCAAGATTGATCATACAAAAACAAAACTCCATAAATGAACCACAAAGTACTTTCCCTTTCAAAATGTGATAATTTTAGAAAGAGTATTATCGTTTTTATTGACGACTGACTCTGTCAAAAATCGTCCCATACACTTCAGTTCAGGCATGCTCATAGAGCTCACTTGATCGTGAGGTGCGTATACTGGAATGAACCATTCTGTAGGAGGGTGGAGAATTTGGATTTGAAGTTTACAACCCTGTTTCGAACAAATATTTGTCATTTGGGCGCACAATGCGTAGAATTAAGACTACAGCACATATTATATTGCTTGTTTCACGTCAATATTGTCTTTTGAAAAGTTGCAGTTTACCTAAAGTCTCGCGGACTGATTTCCAATATGGCGGCGGTCATAATGCTCATTAACATATTCATTTTTTTTAAATTACAAAAAAAAAAATCATAAAAAATAGAAAAGAAGACGTGCTGACTTGAAATTAACAAATCTAAGTAAGCTACCCCCTGCGCATCAACACACCAGATATCAAAGCAATCTGACAAGAAGTTTTCAAGGAGATGATGAAAATTACATTTTATGAAAAAAAATCATAAAAAATTGAAAATGGCACAGATCAACTTGGCATGAACAAATCTGAATAGCCTCTCCCCAGGGAACATGCACACCAAATATCGAAGAATTCCGACTGTCACTTTCGGAGTAGATAATGAAAATATAAAAGTTTGACGGACACCTATGATTCACTCTACTCTCTATACTCTATACAACCTATACCTAAAGCTACGCTTTCAGCTTTCGCTGACAGCGGAGCTAAAAAAAGTCATGGAACGTTTAAAAAAGAAGAGCAAGACCCACGGAAAAAAATGTACAATTCTACCTACATTAAGAACATTACATACTATAATTTGGCATTAAAGAAGATGAAAAAAAATGTATCTAAATGATCAATGATCCACTTTGTCTTGGGTTCATTTCAGAATGGTGCTGCAACTTTCCTAGAGCATCTAAATTGTTTTACTACTAAAATATTGACGTTTGTTTCAACCTTGGTCAATTTACAAATTATATTTTGTTTGGCAAGAAGATAACGGATATTCCAAGAATGAGCTGTTTGATGAAAAATAATTATTCAATGTTTTTCTTCCTGAGAAAATATCACATTGCAGAAGATTGAAAATCAAGTTCTAGATCTGCCCAAGTAATGAACAATCGTAAAATATATTCCAGATATATGGTTTTTGTTTCATGATCATAAATTGTGCATCTCTCATTTTCTGGGAGTTGCAGAACAAAAAAGAAATATGTCTGTGCAGATTATACGGTTAAACATAATGTACTGAAAAGAATGAATGCTACATCATGTGTAATTTGACCAAAACAAAATAATCTTTGATTAATAATACTTCAAACCTCTTGTTCTATTTTAACTTCCAGTTCTAGATATATATTGTCTACATTTTCTTGCCAATGTTATTACAAATAATACCATTGTGTAGACATGGAGCATAAGGAATAGAAATATAGAGATTTTCCTCTTCTATAATCAAAGCCTGGCATTGATAATACCATGAAAAGTTAGAAAATCAACCGTAAATTCGTACTTTCCATAGACGTTTATCAAAGAAAATATATTGCCATTCTCATTTATAAGGTTACAGTTCTCGTTGACACTTTGATTTGACCATGATCTGTAATATACAACGTCTTAGTTTAATTGAATTAAACCACAAACATTTAAAAATAATCAACAGCATTACTTGGACAATAAGGCTGCTTTCACAAAAACATGTTGGGGGGGGGTCGGGAGATTTTTGGTAAAACCCTAATTTTTTTTCAAGTACCACCCCCCCTGCCATATTCCAAACTTTTTCAAGTACCCCCCTGCCAAAGCCCCAAATACTTCAAGTACCCCCCCCCCCCCCCCACTCGAATCATTTTTAAAGTACCCCCCACCCGAATAAAATTCTTTTGGAATACTCTTCCTGTGCGTTAACATTCCATACCAAGTACAAAACTGTACATAATACACTTAATACCAACTTTGTCCATTATATATATAATCAATTTGTATATTGTGTGTATATATATACACAAACACCAGTTAAACAAAATGTTATGTTAACCAGTGCATTACCTTTCCAAAAAACAACATAAACACTAATACTGTATCAACCAATTTGTATAATCACAGTTCAATTTTTTTTTTAAACTTCTTTTATGTTTCCTATTTTGTTGTTGATTTTAGCTGATTTCAAATGCCCTATTGGATCATACAAGTGCAGAGATAACACAAACTGTGTTAGCCTGCAGTATGTATGTGATGGTATACGCCATTGTGTCCATGGCGATGATGAACTCTACTGTGGTAAGTACATTTTTTTTATTAGATTCATGCATTATTAATGTTAAAAGCAACAGCATAATAGAAAATAAATTAGCAATATGTACACACTACAATATGTCTTTGGTAGGAACGGATTAGCTAGATTGTTATAATTAGCCCAGAAGGTCAAGGTCAAAGCTCAATATCACCAAATTATTATAAATCGCATCTGATAATATTAGGGTAAATCATTTAAGGCGGCGGAACCTTAATGTTTTATCAGTAGTTTTGTTATCACTAACACTGCAAGAACTTCTATAGATGCAAACAATTAAATAATACCCCACCAAGTAAGTAGACAACACGGTTTTTCTAACTCTCAAAAAGTTAAAATATGAAATCGGTCATGGTAGCTACATCCCAGTGCTTTTTATGAACTGTTTAAGACAGCAACAAAACTCTCTTCTCTCTTCAATATAGTGTTATTTATGAAAGAAACTGAAAGAATGTGTGATATTCAATTCTAAGACACTCTTTTGAACATTATATTTTCTCTCACATTTTATATACATAGTCATTCATATTCCCAGGGTCTCACATCCAAATAGATTAATATGAAATTCATACATTTAATATTACTGTAGTTCTGACGTCATGGTCGGAACTCAATTTTAATAGTTTATATATAACAAATTGACTGTATGATGTTATTTTAAAGGTGTGTATCTTGATTATAATGACTAAAATTTGATTTTACAATAATAAAATCTATGTTTCCATTTTGATTCATGGCATGTGCGTCAGGCACACAGCATGAAAACAACAGCATGGGTATGACAGTAAATTAAACCTTGAAAACACTGTCGCACATTTAGCCTCCATGAAAACTTGTTTTGGTTACAACAAATAATTAAACACTTTTGAAATTAAACATTACTATTCAATTCATAGATTGCCAATCGATCATAATAAGCAATGTAAACAGAACAGTGAACAGACACAGCTCGTCTGGTATTTCGTGCAGTCATTACATAAACATGTATGATGACATCATATAGAAGCGTACATTCCAGACAGTTACATCG
>NC_135567.1:10749483-10759483 GCF_964340395.1 Glandiceps talaboti | reverse complement strand
TCATGTGTGTACAGATATGCAATAAAGTTTTCGGGATTGCACTGTATTGCAAATAAGACTAGTATGCACGTAATCTCTGGTTCATACGGAATAATATATTTTAATATGATTTCATTTTGCAGTGATCTCCGAAACAATCCAATTGTTTATTTCGAGAGAGACCTGTTTTCAGATTTAACAAATCTACAACTACTGTAAGTTGTTTGAATCCTTGTATTTAACTCCTGTGTCGCTTTTGGCAAGAACTTAGTTAATGATTTTATATTAATATCAAATGAAAATAACGAGTGTTATATACATATACGTTTTTCACACACCATTTTAGCAGAGAATTTGTATTGATTCTAACCCTAATTCTCAGTTTCACGACACCTTGAGACATTGATCATTATCATAAATTTGATATATATTTTTTTACAATGATTGAAAGCCGAGGACTGACCAGAAAAGGAACTTTATGAAAGTTTTCTGCTTCTGCTTCTAAATTATCATAGCTAATTAAGTAAAATTGTTTCACTGACCTCAAGAGACACAACTAAATTTGTTTCAAGATACATTCATTAAAAAACTATCAAAAGGTACTGTTCTGATATCAGCTTCTCCCCCCCCCCCCCCCGTCCCCTTGTCTGGGTTAAATAAGGCCAGTAAAAATAACTGTTTACACACGCATTTACATATCTAAAGTACCTTCATCACGAACATGAAGTTGATATAGTGAACATGACGCAAATGACATCATTCTCGCTAAACTGAAGATATTTCAAATATTATTTTACAAAGACCCTGAATGATTTTCTTGATTTTAGCTGAAAATTTTTTGAAGTTTTCTTGAACGAAGTAGCCACAAACGTTTATATCCTGGGCGCACTTCTCGTTAAAACAATGTTAGGACCCTTCGTCCTAGGTGGGCGTATAAACAATTTGTTTAATCAATAGAGCAAACCAGGGAAAAACAAAACTTTTAGAGTGTTGGGGTGTGAGGCGATATATCCTAAATGTTATTTTTGTTCTTCAAGGTATTCCGATGTGTATGCCCTTTGCTGTATTGCTGGTACTCCAGAAGAAGGGATTGAAGAATGCTTGCCTGAAGCCAACGTATTTCGTTCTTGTAATGATTTACTACCAAATACTGCTGTACGTGTCCTCGCTTGGTTAATTGGTATATTGTCAGTTTTACTAAACCTATATTGTTTAGCATGGCGACTGCAGAAGGAACATCGATCTGAGCTCAAATCAGTTGATAACACCATGATTCTAATTATTACAATAGCTGATCTTCTAAAGGGTGTATATTTGATTATCATTGGCAGTGTTGACGGATTCTACAGAGACGACTATGTAATTAATGATATAATATGGCGTAGTAGTATTTTCTGCAAATTTGTTGGAATTCTAGCAAGTATGGCAGTTCAGATATCACTCTATGTATTGACTGTCATGACTGTAATACGGTGCATAGTTCTTTCTAATCCGTTGAAGATGATCCATGTGAGTCGCAAGCGAGCTGGTTCAATTACAGCCGTTGGCATAACCATTCATTTGGTATTTGCCATTCTACCCGTCTGTCCCATCAATTATTTTGGAGAACACTTCTATGGCGATAATTCTGTCTGCTTGCCATTCCACCTTCGACATGACCGACCTCCTGGCTGGGAGTATTCGTTTGTGATGTTTACCATGCTCGAAGTGATATACCTTATTATAATATCAACATGCTACATTATCATACTGGTTAGTAAGAATAAGAGTAGTAAAAAGGCTAGTGAAAACCGACGGTCTCGTGTTCAAAAGAAGATGATAATCATGGTGATGTGTATAATTGGTGCAGAAATTCTAGTTTGGTTACCAATTGTCTCTGTTACCTTCGTGGGTATTGCCGGAGTGAAATTGTCAGGCATCGTGTATGCATGGATAGCAGTTACTGTTCTACCACTAAGTTCATTGGCTCATCCATTCCTTTTTTACTTTTCAACCGATAAATATAAATTTATAAACATCAGGAGAATACTGAAGAAGACAAAGGCCAAGTTAAGAAAGAAAGCAAAAGGAGGTATGGAAACTTTATTAAACGGAATGTTTTGTCAGTACTACTACATGTGTACGATAAATTAATGAAGTCTCGATATCGATCATATCACAATTTTCTTTTATGAGCTGAACTGATAGAATACATGCTAATGAGTACCAAAACGCGATTTATTTGTACGCAACACGGATATATAGTTAGGGTTTCAAGAGGTCGAGGCTTTTAGTAACGTGTGTCTCTTCTATTCTCTTTCATTTTAATACGTTGCCTCGTACGTTGCTTTTCATTTGTGAAACAATTGAGTTGACCTATTTTAAAATTGCACATGCTACCACAAAAATCCTTTCCAGATACCACGAAAAACTTGTCAGTCGCATTTTTTTTATCGGCGCCTAATTATTTTATATTAAACACAATTGATAAGTTAATATTTTATTAAAACATAACATCAAGACACTCTAGAATAAGCCACAGAGCTCGGCCTACAGTATGAGGCCTCAAAAATTGCTTTCTATGAACGACATTCGTTTCAAATGACAACTCAATAAGGTCTCCAGGAAATACCGGTATTTTCATAAACGTTGGGATGTGGAATAATTTCATGATTTCGCATCACATACATTTCTTACTACTGGCAAACAGCAAATGTTTATTCCATTCAACTTTATTGTTCTTGTAGCGTTAATGCTGTTGCATCACGGGATTCAAAAATCCTAAGTGCTTATAACCTGCAGATAAATAGTCATAAATATGTATTGCTTGTCTCATACATTTGCATAATTTTAATACGCCAACCCTGAAATTAGTGTAGGCGAATAAGAATTTCAATTTTATGTTTCTTGGCAATCAATCTATTCCCTGGAATTTTCTTAACCAATACCATTGTATGTTCAAAAGGATTACGGAAGAAATTCAAACGACAGCAGATGTACATGACGAAAACATCTAGATTTTGTTGGACACCAGTATTTCAAAATGGTGTTGAAATACCGATGATTAAACTAAGTGCGTTCAACGAATGGGATACAATTCTGCAAAAAGACAGTCGAAGAGTAACTGATGATCTACAAAAAGCTCTAGAATTACTTCATGATGCCGAATGTTATCATGAAAACATAACAAACGAGGATGTCATGATTGATACAACTGACGTATGTTTCGTTTGTCATTTTTGCTACATTTGAATTTGTATCAGAAATATTTTGTTGTTTAAGTAATTTGATTTCTGATGTAGATGACGATGTTGATGATGTTTTGTTGTTGTTATTTCGTTGTTGTTTTGTTGTTGTTGTTGTTTTTGTTGTTGCTGCTGCTGCTGCTGTAGTGATACTGTTTTTGTTCAGATGTTTCATCTAAACAAACTTGTAAAGTCATCGACTTTTATTCATGATCACGATAAATTACTCGAGTCAGTATTGTCTTCATAAGACAAACATTTCAAAAGCATTCAAGTTTATGTGTCGCGAATTAAAACCATGAGCAATTGATTAAAACGTAAATTCTCTTCAGTTCGAGGTAGTCTTCTACTTACTTACACTTTAGAGGTTCATAAGGTTTAGTTGACCTATATGTGCAGAAACGATCTTTCAAACTGTTGACCAAAATTAACACAATTACATACGAGAACTATTTCCTTTTATGATTACTGATATATTTGTAACACTTTTATTTAAGAATTGTTTGTTGCTACTGCCTGCTAATATAATAGTGGACAACACGGGGGTCTATTCGAATACATATGGGTATGACAGTACATTTATGTTTACACTAACATGTTTAGGAGGAAATCCTTATCCATTGATTATGACATTATTGGCAAATTTGCATTTTATTAGGACACGTGCTCTGGAGCATTCTTGATGTGTGAAAATCCAAAGAAAAGACCAAAGAAGAAAGATTCGAGTGGACCAAACAGTAAGGCATCAAAAGCCAGTAAAGGGAAAGATGCAGCTATAAAGAAAACACAAAACCTGCAAAACAAAAACTCGGAGGCGATTGACAAAAAAGAATCTGAAGATGCGGAGAATGATAAACCAGGAGTCATCCAAGAGAGCAGTTCACACATGGACATGTCTGAAAACCTGCAAAATTCACAATCAGCGGCCATCGAAGGAAATGATACGTACACTAATGATTTAGGTAATTTAGAAAGCAAGGAACCTGATGCAAACCAAGAGAAAGACCCAGGCATGAAGCAATATGAACACCTAGAAAGTAAGGAATGTGAAGCCAACCGTGAGAAAGACACAGGCAGCGAACAATGTGAAAAAGTAGAAAGTACGGAGTCTGAAGAAAACGTATGGAAAAATACAAGCATGAATGAAAGTGACGAATTGGAAAGTAAGGAATCTGAGGCCAACCAAGTGAAAGATACAGCCAGACAGCAATGTGAACAACTGGAAAGTAAGGAATCTGAGGACAACCGAGTGAAAGATACAGCCAGACAGCAATGTGAACAACTGGTAAGTAAGGAATCTGAAGCCAAGCAAAGGAAAGATGAAGACAGAAAACAAAGTGAACAAATGGAAAGCAAGAAAGCTGAAGCCAACAGAAGAAAAGATGTAGGCAGTAAGCAATGGAAACAACTGGAAGGCAAGGAACCTGAAGCCAACCGAGGGAAAGATACAGTCAGTAAGCAATGTGAACAGACGGAAAGCAAGGAGCCTGAAGCCAACCGTGGGAAAGATACAGGCAGTAAGCAACGGAAACAACTGGAAGGCAAGGAACCTGAAGCCAACCGAGGGAAAGATACAGGCAGTAAGCAATGGAAACAACTGGAACCTGAAGCCAACTGAGGGAAAGATATTGGCAGGAAGCAGTGTAAAAAACGAGAAATGAAGAATCTGGTGCCAAATAAAAAGAAAATACAGATGGGCAGCAGTCTTATAACTAATAAAATAAATAAAAGTTGCCCAGTAAAAGATATATAAAATAAATCTGAAAAACGTGGAGAAAGTAAATATTTGGCAATGCAAATAAATTATACAGTCTGAACACATGTAGCTAAGGCTAACCAAGAGAAACATTACTATAAACATATATATGGTTGTGGATCATGATCAGTAACTGTATTTGTGTTGGTTTCAGTAAGCATATTATTAAATTTGTTTCTAGGTAAATTTTCATTCTTTGATGAGCAAATTTCTGGATTTTACTATTGCAATAGGTATTTCTGGAACTATATAACTTATTTCTCAAATGTTATGTACAATTGTGTACGGTACAGTATTGTACATAGGATTGATGTATTTAACATTATGTAGTTGCATTCATTTTTTCAGTAGTGGTTGGATATTTAGAGTAGCCGTTTAGACCAGTCAAAATTGCAATATATATTCTTGTTAGTGCACCCTCTCATCATTTTATACTGAACAAGATATCATAATGTAAGCGGTGAAATATGAGTAAATATGCGTTTTTGAACAATTGACTAATTAGGATATTTATGAACTATTATATGTGTAAACACGAATGCAAGTAACACCACAGTGGATAGCGCTGATGACGATAAATCACTCTTGCTCCTTTCTTTGCTGGTGTAAATATACGAGCATTTAGTATGTGTGTAAATTTGTGCAATAACTATAGTCTATACAAGATATACAATGCTTGCTTATGAAAGCAACATGATATTGAGATTATTAACAGGAATTACATAATATAATATAGACTGTAGAAGTACTAGTGTTAATACACCTGGTTACAAGTTATATACCCGCTTTGCGTTCAAGTCATCATACAGGTTCCCAGACCAAGACTCAAATCGTATGGAGATCGATCTGTGGAATCAACTACCGAACACTGTCCGCTCTGTACCGAATATGGAGACTTTCAAATTAAGACTAAAGACATACCTTTCTGAAAGAGCTTAGGTGTAGCAGTTTCTATTGTATGGATACTATGTGCTATATAATAATCTTTATTTATTCATATTATTTATAAGTGTGTTATAATATGGAGAAAACAACATAAATTTAATCATCAGACACCATTACTGTACAACTTAAAATGACCAGTGTGTCGTTAAGTAATTAGTTTAATTATTGCTATAATATATAGAAGGCATCATTTATGTTTGTCTGGACCATGCAAGTAATACAGGTATCAAATAAAGAAACCCACATGAGGTCACATTTAAAATCATCAAACTAATCTGATAAGCCACATCTCTCCTTTTTATACTATCAAACAACATATAAACCATACATTTAAAAGGGGAAGTGCCACTCTAGTAAATATAGATATATTCATACACTTTGGGTTTTGGATAGTCATATCTTGATTACACATCACATTGATATTGGTTGCAAAGATATATCATTATTAAATCTCTTTTCCTCTATATTGTTCTTTTAGTGATACACCATTACATGTTAGGTCTTAGCACACATGATTATTCATAAGGTTTTATTGATGTCATGAAACGTGACTAGATAACGTCCTAGAAATCAGAAATGCAATGAAGGACCGAACGTTATGGAAAGTTTTCGTCACACAAACTCTATCGATAAATGTGAAAGTATTCATAAGATGCACCTAATGCCTTACTTCGATCACATAAGTAGTCGTGGAGATGATACAAATTGAAAAATGCTTTTAAAAGATAATTTCGTGTTGTCATTGTATAACTTACACATTTAATGATCTATAAGAAGCAAGAACATAATCATCACACATTTAAAATAACTGAACATACATTAGTAAACTGTCAGTGAAGAACTTAAGTACTTAATTAGCACCATTTGTCACAGTAAACTTAAAGAAAAGTTGAATAAGTCGAGCATTGTAGCAAGTAACAGCATAACTGAAAATTTGACGATAATAAATAGCGTCATGAAAAAAACGGCCGAAATAAGTCTAAACTAGTAAACATTTATAAATACTAGATTATGACACGAACTACAGATACAGAAATAAATGTTTTTATTATAAGGAAAATATACAGAATACAACAAACAAAGGTGAAAAGAAAACAAGAAGAAAAAAGACTCCTAGAGAAAAAACACAACAAGACACAAATGAAAAATTGAAGACTAGTAAACTTGCTGTCAGTATGTAAATATGAAAAGGCAATTTACCATAGTCGGTTACATAATAACATGACTTGGAATAAACCACCCCAAGTGTCGTCAAACATTTCTTTTGTGTATATGTCTTTAAGTCTGAAGCTTATTCTTAAGGGTTGTAATAACATGAAGGTGCAAATGGTCTTGCTTTTGAAGTGTGTGTGTAAATAAATCACTTTGCTTGAATTATGCAACAGCTAAGAGTGTGTTTGATTTCTTTATAATTTGTAATTTCGAACTTGATGAACTCAACGGGCACACATGTTTTAAACATAGCCATTGTGTCATGACTTACTAGAACCTGTCAGTGGACTTATAAACGGAAAGAATAGTGCAACAAAGTGTCTTTCTCCTCACAATAGCTACAACTATCTGAATTAAGCAAATTCCACTGGAAGAGCATAGCGTTACATGAAAATATCATGTACACAATTTTAAATTGCAAGATAATTAATTTTGTTTCGCTCACGCACGTAACTGGAATATTATAGACATTTTTCCAGTCTCCTTGGATCAGTGGGAAAACAGTCCGCCATTTTGTTTGACTAATTACTTCATGGGGTGTCGCATACTAAGAAATACAGTGTACAATTTCCCAGGTTTTGTTTAAGAATCTATGTTGTCTCTCTGTGTATTGACATTGTCTGCAATGGTTGCCTACCAGTGATGTGGCATTGCATATTTTAATGATACATATTGCAGGAAGTTACGTGTTATCCCATTGTATTTGCGAAGAATGGAATTATATACTAGGAAAGTGCCGGAAATAGCAAATACATCCTCTAGTTTCTTTACACCAGCTTGATACCAGTCTTTGTAAAAAAAAAAACAATGGACTTTTACCTTTGGTAACAATAGAAAGATTAAACCAAACAGATTCCTTATATATATATATATATATATATATATATATATATATATATATATATATATATATCTCTCTTTTATATATATATATATATATATATATATATATATATATATATATATATATATATATATATATATATATATATATATATATATATATATATATATATCTTTTTGTGTGATTCTAACAGTATAAGAAAACCGGCAAATCTTTCCTAATGTACAATTTGTCAAAATTACAAGAGACAAAGTCATTAAATAAAATTTGACTAAAGAAATTCAAAGAGTAAGACTTCCATCTACGAGCTGGCGACTGAAGAAGCCTTTCCAGCCAGGCTGTCTTTATTGCCTTTTCACGGGCAGTAACGCGTAAAACTGAGGCTACATTAGTGAGCTGTGGTATGGCAAGTGTTTTGATAATAGTAACTTTACCAATTAACGAACGATTGTGCTGTGTGAGCAAATGTTCAACACTGTTTTAGGTTACCAAGTGTGTTGTCAAAATTACATTTACATCAAGTGGTGAACCAGATTCCGAACGGGCAAACAGGGTCGTTTTTTTCAGAAGAAAATTATGAGGTTTTCCCAACAGCAGTGATTTAGTTTTGCCACAGTTAAGTGTCAGGCCAGCACTCCAGTAAGGCAAAGTAAGTACAATAAGTGAATTTTGAATACTAATAAAGTCTCTCATAAAAAGGGTGGTGTCGTTTGAGGGCTGTGAGAAGTTTACCTCCACATCCGGGAGATTAATGCCTCTAGCAGTATTGCAGTTACATATCTTGATCGCAAGCATTTCTACAGCAATTACAAATAGAAGTTCAGAAACGAGACAGCCTTGCCTAACGCCTCCACTAACAGGAAAGAAAACAATGCCTTGTTTCTGCTCAAAATACCTGTCATTAAAGGTAAAATAATTACATCTTAGAACAAGTTCAGCTAATCTCAGAAGTACGTGGGTAGGAAGGTCTAGTAAAGGTTAAGGATTAGGGTTAGGAGGTCGGAGGGTCTAGTCTTAAATTAAGGTACTGTTCGATTGCAAATAAACCTTCATTATGTGGTATGGAAGTATACAAGGACTTAACTTCCATAGAAGAAAAAAGGTATCGTGGCTTAACTTTTTGGAATACTGGCAGCCATTAAGTACTTTAAGAGCATGGTTCGTATCCTTAATGTAGGTAGGCTGAGATACAACAATTGGTCGTAAAAGGGCATCCAAATAACGCGCGATGTGTTCCGTAGGGCAGTTACAAGCTGAGATGATGGGCCTACCAGGAATATTAAACTACTTTAGGTAGTAAATAAAACACGGCTGTCCTTGGTTGACTATGGGAAGTTGTCTTGGTCCTAGTTATGGTTGTATATTTACATCTTATCAGGAATAACTTATATTCAGTTCGTATCAAGGGACTTACCCAATCTATATGAACGATTTATTGATGATGGCGTTGGTGCAGCTTTACTCAAACTTGAGGAACTTGTGCAATGTATTGAATGCATACGTAACTTTAATCCTGCTATTCAGTATACTTATGTTATTTCTCAACTAACTATAAATTTCCCTGATATCTCCTTTAAGATTGATGGTGATGATAGCGCTACATCTGTTCATACTAAACCTACTAATTCACATTCATATTTGCAGTATGGTTCATCACATCCTAATAAGTGTAAGGATTCCATTCCCTATTCACAATTACTTCGTTTACGTCGTATTTGTAGTAGTGATTTGGATTTCAGGGAAAGGTCTGCTGAATTTTGCACGTACTTCCATTAACGTGGTTATCCACTGTCGGTTACCAATGCGGCTTTACTTAAAGTGTCATCTTTATCTAGGGAAGCTTGTATCATATTGACAGAATTGACAGTAAACTTCTGTGGACCAGACACATTTCTGACATCTCAAAGAGGGCTGGGCAGAGACTTGGAGCACTACGGAAAGTTGCCAGCAAACTTGATGTTGTAGGAAGATCAACCATCTACAAAGCCCAAATCCGTAGTATCATGGAATATGCCTGTCTGTCATGGATGAGTGCCTCTC
>NC_135567.1:10734483-10744483 GCF_964340395.1 Glandiceps talaboti | reverse complement strand
TTTTGAAAGATATCTTAAGAATGTAGTCTGGTAATGTGGGTGGATATCTTTTAAAGTACACTGTGCGTCTGTAACTTTTTGTCCTGGTTTGTCCTTTTTTTCCTTTTTTTTCTGTGTACGTAATTTTGCAACAGGTTCCATTGGGAGAACAGTGCGCATGCACTGATATGGTGTCTGTACATGAAAGATTAGTAAATAAATAAATAAATAAATAAATAAATAAATAAGCATTTCGCCGCACAGTAAAGGTAATTCATAGTTATATTGTTTATAAACTAATCTGCCTTTAAATACTATGTATATAATTAGTTTTTGAATGCAATGATTTATGGACAAAATCCAATATGGCCGCCACTGAAAACTTGGAAAGTTTGACCGGAAGTTGTGGATGGTTGTCGACATTTTTACGGTAGTTCTGTGTAGGAGATTGGCCAAAATAGATGATCATAGACGTCCAGGTTTGACACTGTATTACTGATACTGAGAATACGCGATTAAGGATGGAGTTGTAGTTGAAGACAGATCAAATTTGACTTAAAATGAAAATTATGAATTCGAAACCCCACAACAAAAATATCAATAATTATCTACATTTTATCATCTGGTTAGACAAATATCTTAGCGATATTGCTAAATCTGATTATGCCATGCATAAGCCAGAAATATGGAACATATCCTCTGGTCACTCTGCTTTATGACAACACAAGTCTGTGCCATGACAACACGTGTCTATAGTCTATGTCATTGGTTCTGCTATGTTCAAAGTACGAGTCAATCGCCATTAGTTTCCCCTTTTTTTCTTTGATATTACTGGGGCTGGTATAATTATGTTATTCTCCAATATTTCTCTTCATTCAGCCAGAAATTATTCGTGACCTAAGGGTTGTCACTACGAGTCCCTAGACGAGTAGTGACAAAGGCCCCTTAGGTCACTCGTATTTTCCTTGGCCGAACGAAGAAAGATATTGGGGAATAATATCTAATTATCTGCCGAGACAAATGATATAATTGATATTTCCACCTATCATCAACTTGTATCACAAGGGTTGAAGTAAAGTTGTTAAACTGTAGTCAAGTGACCATCTCACAATATCAGAATGAAGGCATCAACTTTAGGTTCGTCGTCATATTTTGTTCTTGAACACTTGCCTTGGCTCATCGTCAGCGCAAATGACATGCTATGTTGATTAAAGTGGCCATTGGGATGAGAATTTGATGTTTATTTTGGATTTTTTAATTTACAAAACTGTTTCATCATGGTTTCCTACTTGAAAAATCAACGTCAAACAATATTGAGCACGTCAGTGTTTGTAACTCAATATATTTCAAAATGCTACAAAATGTGTAAAAAAATTGTTGTTGTACGTACAATGACAAATAGTTTATATAAATCTTTATTAATCAGCCATATAGGATTCTAAAATGACTAAATTTTGTTGTGATTTTGATTTTGATTTGAAAACTTGATTTTGATTTAAAAACTTTGATGTGATGTGCTTTTGATTTGGAAACTTTGATTTAATGTGATTTTGATTTTGATTTGAAAACTTTGATTTAATGTGATTTTGATTTTGATTTGAAAACTTTGATTTAATGTGATTTTGATTTTGATTTGAAAACTTTGATGTAATGTGATTTTGATTTTGATTTGAAAACATTGATGTGATATTGATTTTAATTTGAAAACTTGTATAGTGCTATTCTTCGACTGTGCATGTGCATTTTAGTTTGCTTAATGTTTGTTCTCTGTTATACATTTACTAAACCTGCTATTTGGTTGGATAGTTTACATTCATTGCCTGGCTATGAGGGCGCTAGTAGATGTCTATATGAGGGTTGTTTTGCAGTAACTATCTTCCAAAGCCGAGAGAAAAATAATCTAAATAACACCATGAGGGGTAATATGATAACATCACATTGCCCAACATGTATTCCTTCCAAAGTGAAAGCAAATCACCAGTAACACTCTTACGGTACTGTAATAGTGCCCTATGGAAAATATCAAGCGAATATTGCCCTTTGTATGCAAACTTGGGTCATCGTGTGTCACTAGGCCAGACCATGTGATACAGGCTAAGCCAATCACTAAGCTGTCATGTATTCCTTCCAGAGTGAAAGCAAATCACCACTAATACTCTCGTGGTACTTTAATAGTACCTTAGGGGAAATAAATGTTGCCCTCTGTATACAAATTGAGGTCATCATATGTCAATAGTTCAGGCCATGTGACACAGTCTAAGCCAATCACTAAGGTGTTTGAATGTGGTATGTTATAAAATAATAGCCTAAGATAAAGCCAAAGGTGGTGCTGTAGTGTAGCTATCAGACACCACTCAGCATTCTTAGAGCCTAACATGGGTGAGATATGATGAAATCATCAACTAATTGTATTTTACTTACATCATCAACACAGGTTCCATCATTGGCACAAGTGACTCCATACAGTTGACACTCATCAATGTCATTACTGCAATCAGCACCATTATAACCAGGTGCACAAGTACAGCTGTAAGTGTTGACACCATCAGAACAAGATCCTCTATTTTGACACGGCATTACAGCACACTCGTTGATGTTAATTTCACATTCATCACCTTCAAATCCAAGTGCACATTGGCATGAGTAGTCATTGAATCCATCGATGCAAATGCCGCCATTTTTGCAGGGCAAAACTCTAGGACAATCCTGTGAATTAATCTGACAGCGTTCACCACTTACACCGACTGGGCACACACATTCATAACTGTTCCTCAAGTCAGTGCAGGTGCCGCCATTTTTGCATGGCTGGCTCATACATTCATCGAGGTCAACCTCACATGTTATACCACAAAATCCTTGAGGACATTCACAAGTGAAACCACCAATCAAATCATTACAAGTACCTCCATTATGACATGGTGTGTTAGCACAATCATCAACTTGAATCTCACAATCTCTGCCCTCAAACCCAATCATGCAAGTACAGTAGTATGTGTTTATGGCATCTGTACAGGAACCACCATTTTGACAAGGGTGGTGCTCACATTCATCAACCTCTCTCTCACAGTTTTGACCTTCATATCCATCAACGCATGCGCAGTCATAAACACCAATACCATCAGTGCACGAACCGCCATTTTGACAAGGATTGTTAGCACACTCATCAATGTCCTCGCTGCAATTATCACCTGCATACCCATCAACACACTCACAAGAATAACTGTCAACTTCATCAATACACAGTCCACCATTCAAACATGGCTCCTCAACACAATCATCAACATTATTTTCGCAATTTACACCAACATATCCTTTTACGCATGAGCAGTTGTAATAGTCAGTGAAATGTTCGCAGGTGGCGCCATTTTGACAAGGATTGCTTTCGCATTCATTGACGTCATCCTCACAATTCTCACCATCGAAACCATCTGCACAGAAACATATGTAGTGGTTGATACCGTCAATGCAAATACCGCCATTTTGACAGGGGTTATTTGCACAATCATCGTCATTGTTCTGACAATGGTTGCCTGAAAATCCTACAGCACAGTTGCAATGGAAGGCTGCCACATCATCAAAACATTGCCCGCCATTGAAGCAGGGACTGGTAGCACATTCATCAATGTCTGTTTGACACTGTAGACCTGCAATAGATAAAAAAAAACACCCCCATCTTCCAAATGTGGTTGAAGGTTCTAAATGTGACCGGATAATCAAACAAATGGCTATTTAAAAAATGAAAAATCTAGGGGAGGTGGGAAGAAACTGCAAGAACTGAACAATTTAGTCTTGCGATATCACACTACAATTAGTTAATCTGAGTAGGCGATCCAAAATGTCTTTGCATTGTCAGAAATTTGAATTAAAAATCAGAAATTTATCAAATGTATTATGTAAACCCCTTGAAGAAACACAGACTGTTAGACATTTCATTGAAATAAATATATCACTAAAATTCAAGTAAACATCATTTGTCTGAATACAAATGGCAGTCTGAAATTTGTTCGGATAATCAAAATCTGACAAAATTGAAACACGATGAAGGTGGCATGTTGTAAAAAAGCTCTTCAAATAATTAGCAAATGAAGCCATAATCGACAACTTTGGCAAATCTAAATCAAGTACAGCTTGACAGGTAAATGTGGAGTGACAAACAAAGATAAACGCCTTACTAAGAGGATTACGTTCCAGATGTTCATTTTTTTGTGAAGAAAAGTTGGAATGGTGTTAGAAAAATGAATTTAGGCGCCTCCTAAACGTTTTAAGGATAATTAACGTAATCAAGTTTAAATGTAGTGGGCAAGTTTCATACAGCTATTTTGTTCTTGGTGAACATAACACAATTTTTCTTATTTTCTCATTTTCTCATATTTCTCTAAATCATTAAATTTTTGAAAACAAATAGCATGTTATCTTACCTGTATAACCAGGTGCACAAGAACAGGTGTATTCATCAATGCCATCAGTGCAAATGCCGCCATGTTGGCAAGGGTTGCTTGAACACTCGTCATAGTTGGTTTTACAATAGCTTCCGGTCCAACCAGGATGGCAGTCACGACTTCCGGTGTTTACGTCGCAAGTATAATGACCACTGCTGTCTGAATTCTTTGCCACACAGTATGTTTCACACGATGGACCGAAAAAGTTGGCTTCACAGTACGCCTTAAATTGAAATGTCATCCTAGAATGAACGCAAAATATTTGTGTTTTAGTCATGCATATCAATACTTAAGATGCAAAGTTGAATGCCTGAATCGAGTGTTATCAAGCGATGATCTTTAATATGAAGTGATGACATGACCTTTGTTCAACATCCGGGGCTTACACATATGCCCATGATTTGACTTGATATGGTAAAACACAAGGCGAGATGAGGATAAAAGACTGCATATGAGCCGTATATGATGTTACCAGTGGTGTGACTGTTAGATGAGAGCTTGCTTGGTCACAGCGATAGTAGCTAAGGGATAGCAAACCGTTTTAACCCTGAATTCGAAGGTGGACAGTGATGAGAATCATACAAATTGGGTCTGATTTCATACTTTTGTGCCTTTCCTAAAGGCTTGGGAAACACTCACAAAATGAATATCTGCCAGAAGAGACCTTCTGGACACTATGGTCAACCATATTAAGCAATAGACAAAATTTGTAATTTCCATAATTAACAGTTTTTAATAGAGTATAGAATCTCGAAGTAACGTAAACAGGATATGAGTTTAGTATTACAACAACTAATTTCAAGCAACAGGGCAAGAAAATGGCGCATATTTAATTATGAAGTGTTTTCATTTAAACTGAACGCAAACGCAATTCATTATTTCAATTATTTGATAAATCTACGTAAAACATCATTATATTATTGAATACTAACCAAGAATTTTTATCACCATCAACGGTATAAACAGAACTCCAACTTGCACTCCCAGAATTCTTTGCAACATTTCGCGTCACTTCCAGCCGATATAAATCGATAAGGTCCGATGACGTCACCGAATCATATTCCCACGCCTTGGCTTTGAATGTAATACCACCCTATCGTAGATAAATATGTTAATATTACTTACTTCATTACAGAAAAAATATACTAATAAACTAATGAGTGTTTTGTCTTTGACTCAAATTGACATGGCCCCTTAGGTCACTCGTATTTCCTTTCCTGAATGAAGGAAATGCAGGGAAATGGTATCCAAACGTTTTCGCCAATAACATGCAGTTTCAGTATAAAGATTGATCCCTACCCTATTCAACATAAACAAAAATCTTTCTGCCTGTCTGATATCTTTCTTATATATCTGTCTCTCTCTCTGTCTGTCTCTCAGTCTGTCTCTCTGCCTGTCCCTCTGTCAGTCTGCCTGTCTGTTTGTTTGCCTGTCTGGCTGGATGGCTCGCTGTTAGAATGTCTTTCCATCCGCATACATCTCTGCCTATGTGTGTCTGTCTCCCAGTTGCCTGGTATATATGTATGTATGTGTGTATGTATGTATATATGTATGTATTTATGTATGTATGTATGTATGTATGTATGTATGTATGTATGTACGGATGTATGTATGTATGTATGTATGTATGTATGTCTCTCTTATTCTGTATTATTTTTCATGGTTGTTTGTCTGCAATTGTATACTTTATGTATTTGACTTCGAATGTCCTTTTGTCTGTCTGTCTCTCTCTCTCTCTCTCTCTCTCTCTCTCTCTCTCTGTCTGTCTGTCTCTCTCTCTCTCCACACATGCATACATGCATACATACATACATACATACATACATACATACATACATACATACATACATACATACATACATACATACATACACACACTATCTAGTAGCTCTCTAGTTTTGTCGTCTTAACTTGTGTGTCGGTATTTCTGTACAATTCTAGCCTAGTGTTTATGATTGAGAACAACAAAATATGAATAAATTAATACTCACTTTATAGCTGCTCACCGTCAGAGAGAAAGGGTTGGGAACATTGCCAGGTATGGTTGGATGTGGGAAATCAAACGAATTCCTGTTCGAAAATATCTCACCCGTTGAATATTGTACAAGACAATGGCTTCCAAAGTTATAATCACTATCTCCTCTGAGGAGAAATTAGATAGTATTTCTTACATCACTGGGAAAGACTTTGAAGATATTGAAATACGTTGCTCTCTCTATGGAATTTAAAGATTAATTGAAGAGTTTGCAAATTAAAACTCAAATCTACGCCAGTAATTCAGCTTTATAGACCACGTGCTGTGTCATCACGAAAGCATGTGTCAAATTATATAAAATTATGGCTTACAGTTTTGTACATATATTGATAGACTCATTTGCATAATTAATGCATTTTGGTAATTAAGCAAGTATTACGTTATTAATAACAAATGATATACGAACATTTGTATTTCTGATTCTGGTTGTAATTTGACTCAAATGCGATACGTCATGTCTTTCCGCCCTCAATGGCCTTCTCCTTGCAACACAGAGATTTGGACCAATGCGTTAGGGAGCCCGCCACATAGTATCTTACAAACTAGTTGGGACAATGCGTACGTTGTTGAATTGTGCAGGTCAAACTGTGGTCTTAAAGTAGTATTAGATTTTAAGCGGACAGCCCACAGGCTTTAAGTATCTACTTATGAACAGTAAAACAGGATTTCGATTTACCTTTTATATGTTTTATCGGACATACTTGGGATGGGTTCGGGCGAGCCGGACCTCGGTCGGTCGGGAACAGCACCAGACAATGACGTGCACTTATTGGTAATCACACCTAGCTGCAATACCTGTAGCATTTGTGGTAATTGTTGGGGTTTTTTCTTCTATTTTTTGCTTTTTCATTCCAATGTTTAACTGGAAGCAAACGGTACAATCCTACAGTTAACGCAAATAGACGAAAGTGATTCAGATATGAATCGCAAAGTTGGGCGGATTTTTCTGTTAAATTACGCCTTGCCTGCCAAAAGATCGGACATTTTCCAACTCCAACATTAAATACGGAGTTTACGGGATCTGTTCAGATCTTCAGAGGTACCCAATCCCGTCAAAATCGACAAAATCAGCAATTTCAAACGGTTAGTATGCTGACATCTTGCTCACGTTTTCAGCGTGATCTCATCTAGTTGCGTTTAACGTTACTGGAATTGTAACGTTTGCGTCCAGTAAAACATCAGACCGAAAAACAACAGAAGAAAATACCCTCAAAATCGCAACAAACGATGCTATTAATGTAGCTACATCACACCAAGTGTGTGTAATATGTGCTTGACTAGCACGACTAGGGGGACCCAGGCCCTAAGCGGGAGTTGGCATCGCTGCGACCGGGAGGAGCAATACATAGAAATCGTTAATTTAGTCGCTTTCGTCGTGCATCAAATGCACAGCAACCTTCTTTCACTTAAGTTAGACCAATCAAATCAATTATGTTCATGTACATGTTTTCGTACCTTGGTGATTTTTTTTCAGGTAAAAAGAAAAAAATTTCTTCGTTGTTTGTTAACTTAAATCAAACATTTGACAAACAATCTAAATAATCTAAATATTACGTTCGTGTACGGGTCCATGTGTGAAATTCAATAACTTTATTGTAATGGCGTCCATTTTGAATATTTAATGAGATCACATGATCAAAATTTGCATATATTTGTAATCATTGATATACACTGATTCCAGAAAATTTTGGTTATATATGGTCAAACATGGTCAGTTTGGAATCAAAGGTGTTATGTAACCTGATACGCTCACCTATATGACCCCCTGCAGGGGCCCAGGGTTCAAAGGTTTAAATTTAATGATTGCATCCCTACATAGTGATGGAAATAGCTACGTATTTATATGTCTGTCTCTGTCTCTCTGTCTTTCTGTTTGTCTAGCCATCCATCCACCCTCCCACCCACGATGCACAAATGTGGTATTCCACATCCATGCAACAGGCATATTTTTCACAACCATGTACCAGGGCTGTGGAAAAAAATACCCTGTAACAGGACTGTGAGGCACACAGCTGGAACATAACTATGCCCTTCTTCCTAGCACTAGGATGTGGCCACATCCTAGCACTAGGAAGTACAAAAAAAAAAAAAAAAAAAAAAAAAAAGTTCCCTGTGGAGACTTAGAGGTACAAATACACCCTATCCCGCATGCACACACACACACACACACACGCACACACACACACACACACACACACGCACACACACACACACACTCACACACACACATACACACACTACCAAGATACAATGCATTACATACGTGGCATCTTTATGCTCTATGCAGAGAGAAAGTTTGACGTCACAGCTGCCAACACAGAAGGGATCACAACAAGAGCCATCGTGAATTTCTTCATCACTGTTGTCATAGTGATCTAAGAACACTTCTATGACAGCTCCACTCCGCACTTTGCAAGGGAACTGTTAATATAAAAAAAATATTAATACATTTACAATGAAAACTAACTTAGCTGCAATAAGACGAGGGAACCGAAAGTTTGAGAGATTAGTACCACATATCAAACCACTCTTACAGTCAAATTCCTTTCGCCTTGTGGCCACAGTATGTCTACTTGAAGCAGGCTAACTATGCCACAGTGTCAAGATGTAGCTTCCTAGCAATGTTGTTGTTGTTGTTGTTGTTGTTGTTGTTGTTGTTGTTGTTGTTGTTGTTGTTGTTGTTGTTGTTGTTGTTGTTGTTGTTGTTGTTGTTGTTGTTTGGTGACCACGTCCAATATTCATAAATTAAAAAAGGAAACCATATTTCTGATTTGTCTTAGTACTTGCAAACTAAAATTGTATTCCTTACAAAATTATGATTTTAAAGTGATGTTAAAGCTTAAACACAATCCGATCATATTATAATTATATACTTCTGACGTCAAAGGTAACGTAATCTGATTGGCTGATTGTTCCGATCATATAGTACGTTCGTCCAGCTGCTAGTCCTCGGGTGTTCTTCCGAAACAATATACGATAACAATACGAGGGTACGGTGAACACGTTCGGACAAGCCCACACTGCGAACTTCTTTCACTTATCGTATAGGAAGAATTAAAGCCCGAACGTCTAGCAGTAAGACTAATAGTACGTCAGAAGTACAGTAATATGATATATATGGACTGTGATGTCATACCCTGGCAATATGAGGGTCTATGTGTAAAATAATGTATTTTATTGACTGTCTCTGATTGGCTGATTGTTTTTAGATAGAGTTTAGATCGGAAACAATGACTAAGTGGTTGAACTTGACTGGGGTATTGATATGTTGATTGTAGATCAAACTGATGAACAATAATCAGTTGATTTAATGATCGAGTGATAGATCGATTTTTTATGACATTAGAGTAACGTATTGAATGCAACCTCTGCTGAAGACTATCCCTGCATACCTGCCTCGACGTGTGTTAGTGTGGTAATTAATTTGCATATAATTTAACTTCTAAGTTTATGAACAACTCATTTGCATTATATGCACTTTGGATATTCATATTGTTTATATTTACAAACATGATACTACACGAAAATTGCCATGATATATATATAT
>NC_135567.1:10691983-10726983 GCF_964340395.1 Glandiceps talaboti | reverse complement strand
TAAACATATTATGATCTATGGCAACTTCATTTCTCCTGTATCAAGAAACTGATAAGAATCAACACATTATCAATGATGAATTTAATTAAAGGCCAGGGTTTCAATCCTACGTTCTCAGATAAATGTTATCTTATCGGTGGAGAAATGTGCTTTTACATCTGTTAGTATCATTCTTTTCTGGATCAACTTTTTTATGCAACTGTGACAGGCAAATTCTTTTAAACCCCTAAATTGCAATCGTAATTCAGACTTAAACTAGCTGTACTTGGGGTATTGTTTTGTTCAGAAAACCAACAATATATTCACTGAAAATTGTTAAAATACCAATAATTAGACATTGTACATGTCGATCAAAGGTCTATTTTTACATTCTGTATATAGTATAGTTATAAGGCCTATAACAAATAATTGTTTGGTTCCGCTTATCCGAACCCACCTAGCTTTTCACTGGCGACACTACACTTCTTTTTACGTATTCGAGAAAAAAAAATAAAATCGCAACAAATTGTGTGAAGTCTCACGAGAAATAGTGGATGTGGAAACTGACATCAACTTAAAAAGATAATATAAAACTGTTCTTCCAATCTGTAATGGCTGTACATCTGATAGGAAGAAATAAACAACACAGAGACCATTTGGAAAACAGTGGAAAACCTGAACTAGACACTCATACAGAAGAAATATGATAAAATAAAATAAAAATTTACCTACCCCACCTATTATAGAATTGAGAGTGTAATCGGAACCACACAATTTTGTTTTATTAGGCCTTAGTTTAAATCATGACTCGTTGTGTGTACTGATTTTGGTAGCAGACCCAAACGTTAATTAATTTGATTGGCTACTGTATCATACGATATGTACTGCTACACAAATATGTTTATCCACAGGTGATTCAATACTGTTCAGGGTTGTACGATATACTACGCAAAGAAAAAAAAACAAAGTGTGTTTCTGATAATCCAACCGACCCTAAGTTTAAGCCGTCGACCCTAAACATTTTTGAAATGCAAAAAGGTAACATTATGCCAATTCACTTCTTTTTCCCTGTAGATTTTCTTGCCAAAGTATCTATGGTTACTTTTGTTAAATTCCATCCCAGAGAGAAACGCTATCATTTCAGCCTATAACAGCACAATCTGCATATTGTGTTTGTCTACTTCTGAATCACATAATTATCTTCATTTACTTCTTTTACACCTCATCAACTGTTACGAATGTTCTGTGACCAACGAGTATCTTGTCTTTGGGTAATTAAAAAAAATGCAAAATAAAAATATAATCCCAACCTACCTACCCTATTTTCTGAAGTCGGGTTATGTGAAACAAAAACTTTTTTTTTATATTTGCCTTACGAGTAAGCAAATATATCTATGATAAAACAGTTTCAAAAATGTTCCACGTGTAGCTAATTAATTAATTAATTAAAAATGTAAAATAAAAATACAATTCCAACCTACCTACATGTACACTATTTTTTAAGTCAGGTTATGGGAAACAAAACATTTTTTTTTATATTTGCCTTACGAGTAAGCAAATATATCTATGATAAAACAGTTTCAAAAATGTTCCACGTGTAGCTAATACAGCTTTAGAATAAGAAGCATACGACTGTGTCAATGTGGATGAGTTCACTAATACCAATAATGCTGAGACGACAACCAGACACGAAATGTCGGAGGAATATGGAACGGTTTATTAGAATTCCCAACCCTATGGAATTTACAACAGCAAACAATGGAGCGCGCAGATGCCGAGCATGCGCAGTAAACAAGAGAGGTGACCTTGTGGAAAGGTCAACTGTCGAACAAACTAACGTACTGGCTAATGTACGAAGCCATGCACTGGCTTTGAAGTTTAAAACAAGTGTAAAACTTTGACCTGTGTCCTGCCAATGTCATATAAACATGATAATGGTCCTTACTTCAATAAACGAACGCCAAGACCAACACCAAGTACGCCTGCCACTCCAGCTATACCACCTATTGAGCCGCCAAGTTTAGAACCAAGGTTGTCCTGTAATACAATTTGAGATAGAATGACGTCATAGGTAAAACTGGACTTGAAAAGAGCATAGAATAACATGAAATGGCACGATATAGCATATCTGAACATAGCATACGATAGCATGACATGACAAGACATGACAGGATTCGACACAAAGTGGTATGGTACGATTCCGACACAATATGACACGACAGGATATGACATAACATGATATAATTGTACAACATTATATGACGGCTTCGTATCACACAGCACATCATAAGGCAACACAAGGCAATACAACACAACACAGCCGACCAATGGCCACCACAACACAACACAACACAACATGTACACAACACAACACAACACAATACAACACAACGCAACGCAACGCAACACAACACAACAACACAACACAACACAACGCAATGCAACGCAACTCAATACAACAACACAACACAACACAACATAATGTAACGTAACATAATATAACATCACGTAACATCAAGTAACATCACATAACATAATATCACATAACATAACATCACATAACATAACATAACATAACATCACATAACATAACTTCACATAACCGAGTATAACATGAAAGCCCAACGTGACATGAAAACATTATGCAAATTGAATATAATTTACATAATATACATACAAGGTTATCAGCATACATATAGGATGTCGTGGCATTAAAGTTACACTTCATGTCACGTGACCATCATTGGAATTGTTTTGTTAGATATAGTGATGTATTCCATCAACACTTTACACATAATGTGGCACAATAAATTCAACCAAACTGATTTTAGGTCCGCACCCTAAAATCAGTACCCCAACAACAAACATGATTTCACCCTCTTACTGTATTATACATGGATAAAATCGATGTCTAATTATTAATAGTTTAAGAAGATTTTAGTGAATATATTGCTTGTTTTCGGATCAAAAATATTATAGGCCAGTTACAACTTGAGCTGCTTTAAATGACACAATATCACACAAACAAATGATGTGACATACCAATAATATTTTCAGACATGTATTTGCAGTAGTATTTGCCACTGACAACAGAACACAACTGTCTAGTATATTTTTACGAACATGGTATCCAAGGACAATTTCATTGACATCAACTTACAAAACATTGTCGTAAAACATTGTTCTCTTTATATCACGGCAGTGCAAGAACATTGTCGTACAAGAAACAGGCCTTTTTACGGCAAGACTAGAACAAAAGATTAAGAGCTATAAAGTAACTCGCATTTGTGAGGATACTCGCAAAATAACTGAATTATAATAATAATCTTTATTTATACTGGATAGTTCTTTAAGTATATAAACACTTGTCTCCCAAGAAGTCCAGTGAGGGCCATCCCCATGGGTTCAGTAATGCAGGAGGAAACCGGAGTACCCGGGGAAAACCTGCGTTGTTCGGTAGAGTCGAAAGTTAATCAGATTGTCAGACAACTTCTTTGAAAGCAAGATTTCTGATAAATAACTTCAGCAGAAACGTCTCAGCGTTGATGGCGTGCTTACCTTTGTTTTGATCTGTTCAGTCTCATTGCAGGTGGTACCGAATACGTCATCGCTACACTCACAGTACCAGCTACCAATTTCATCAATACAGGTTCCATCAACACAGGGATTGGACGCGCACTCATCTACTTCGATTTCACAGTCTTTACCCATATATCCATCCGCACAAGCACACGTGTATGCATCAAATAGATCTTTGCAGGACGCGTCGTTTTGACACGGATTGGGATCACATTCGTCGGTTTCTTCATCACAAAATATACCCTCCCAGCCACGAGAACAGAAGCAATTGTAGCCGTTACCAAACGTCTGACATATAGCCTCGTTTTGACACAGATTGTCTATGCAGTGGTCTTCCTCGTGACATAGGTCCCCCAGCCAGCCAGACTTGCAACTACATATGAATCCATTTATCTGTAATGTCAAGATGATATGAAATTGTCAGTGTGTATACTGAAAGGTCAAGTTCCTAAGGTTGAAATTTAGATCTATCAACAGTTGTCTGGTACAGCTATACGAAAGGTTAGTCTCGAACGAAAGAGTCTTGCGCAATTGTTATGGTTACACAAAAACGACAACATGAATATGTGAACCTTAGAGTGAAATACCTCCCCCCCCCCCAGCCTTTAGTGGAAGGTAAACAGTGGAGAGTGTGTGTAAACTAACAACATGCATAGTACTTATGTCATCAAGAGACTGTTATAGTACACACCGACCACTTTTTTTTTAGAATTCCCATAACCTACTACCAAACCAGAGTGACTATATAATTTCAATGAGGCAGTTCAATGTTTTCTACTACCAAACCAGAGTGACTATATAGTTTCAGTTAGTCAACATGATGTTTTCTACAGCTGGAATAACGTTTCTTGGGACAAATTAAATAACAGAAAATAAAAAAAAAATAATAGGGCACAAACACATGAAATGATATGTTTTATCTCACTGTGAACACAAATCAACATCAGTTTAGGATGAAACAAGGAAGGTTAAAACAAAGAACTTTACTGTTTATTCAAAGTGAGAGAGAGTGTGAAATTTCATGTGCCTGTGTAGTATCTATGAATGTATTTTGCTTGTGTAATTCATGACAAAACATGTTGTGTCAGAATTTAAAAACATTGTGCCTCCTAATTGAAACTCTATGGGTTTGGTAGTAACCGAAGCTCTATAGTCTCTCTCATTTGGTAGTACAAGACATCATGCCTTCTAATTGAAACTCTATAGTCTCTCTCATCTGGTAGTACAAGACATCAACTGTCTTAAAATAAAATGACTACAACATTTCGTTTTGAATTTTACAAAGAAACAGAAAAAAGGTTTATAATGAGTTCATTTCCAAGGTGCCATCTATATTAAAGTAGGTACAGTACTTACTCCATCCAGACATGTTCCGTTGTTTGTACACTCTACTCCAATGCATTCATCAATATTGATAGCACACGTTTCACCTTCAAATCCCGGGGAACAGTTACAGCTGTAGCTATTGACGCCATCAATACATACTCCATAGTTCTGACATGGTTTACCAGTACAGTCATCGATATTAATCTCACAGTAGGCGCCATTGAAACCAGTTACGCAATCACATGTGTAATCATTCACACCGTCGACGCAATCGGCGCTGTTTTGACAGGCAGACACGATGCAGTCATCGATGTTAGCCTCACAGTTCTTGCCTTCGAAGCCATCTATGCATGAACACGTGTAGTCGTTGATTCTATCAATACATGTAGCATCGTTTACACAAGGACTTATATGGCATTCGTCAATATCTATTTCACAATGGTCTCCTTCGAAACCATCTGAACAGTCGCATTCGTATTGTCCAATCAGGTCATTACAGGTAGCTCCATTCTGGCATGGATTACTGTCACATTCATTTATTTCTTCCACACAGTTTACTCCAGTGTAGCCATCAGGACAAAGACAGTCATATTGGTTAATACCATTGATGCATATCTCAACACTGCCACACGGCTGGACTGCACATTCATCAATATCGATTTCACAGTTTACACCATCAAACCCATCTACGCATGCGCACTGGTAGAAGTTGATGATGTCACCTTGGGAACACGTGGCGCCATTTTGACATGGATGGCTTGTACACTCATCAATGTCAATCTCGCAGTATTGTCCCTGGTAACCAGAAATGCAAGAACAAGTGTAGTCTTGGAGACCATCGTGACATGTTGCTCCATTTGTACATTGGTTGCCATGGCAATCATCTATGTTCAGTGCACAATCGGCACCATCAAAACCTGGTTGACAGTCACAGTCATAATATCCAATCATGTCTTGACATACGCCTCCATTTTGACAGGGATTGGCAAAACATTCATCAGTATCAACATTACAGTTGTCACCCTCATAACCAGCATCACAAACACAGTTGTAAGAATTAATACCATCTTGGCACTGTCCGTGTACACAAGGGTTGGCACCACAATCATCAATGTTAGTGCCACACGTGGAACCTGCAAAACCTACTTGACAAGTACACTGGAAACTAGCGATGCCATCAACGCAGATACCGCCATTTTGACAAGGTTGGGTGGCACAGTCATCAATATCAGTGTCACAGTTGATACCTTCATAACCGCTGTCACAGTCACAAGTATAAGAATTGATGTTGTCCTGACAGTTTCCATGGACACACGGCCCAGGTGCACATTCATCAATGTCAATGTCACAGACTGTGCCTTCAAATCCATTGTTACAGTCACATGTGTAGGAATTGATCCCATCCAGACAGTTTCCATAAACACAGGGAGCTGTAACACAATCATCGATGTCTGTTCCACACATGTCACCTGCATAACCAGCTTGACATGTACACTGGAAGCTGTTGACGCCATCTTGACAAACGCCACCATTCTGACACGGAGAGTTTGCACAGTCGTCGATATCAGTCTGACAGTTGCTTCCTGATCAAAAAAAAAGATTTGGTTGTCTGATATATTGACAACTTAGAGTGATATCATATTTCAAAATTTTGAATTTTTCGTAAAATATATACACTTTCAATTTAATTTTGAATTTAAATAATAAATGTAATCATTATTCACCAACTTTACTAAACTTTTTCTGTAAACAACTCCCTAGAGATGGTATACTTCTAATCAGTTGACGACATACATCCACAAACGATGAAGAGAATTTTAAACTACCTATAGTATTTTTGAATGCATTATGGAATGGAGCAATGAATGTTACCATTTGAAAATGATATCTCAATATTCACGATGTAAATGTCAGCAGTAAGTATTATTTATATCAATTTTTTATAACACATGGTTTTCATATAGCCTTCAGTAATTGGCTCAGATCGTATGAACTAGTGACGGACAGTGATCTAAATTTGCATATAGCGAGACACTGGTCGTATTCTATTTTCCTAATAGTCAATAGTTATGTAACACACACACACACACACACACACACATACACACACACACAGATATATATATATATATATATATATATATATATATATATATATATATATATATATATATATATATATATATATCCTTGGTAAAGAATTTTGATTCGAAGGATCGCATTGTGTTTATTTATTCGGACTGTATAACTGTATATATATATATTTATATATATATATATATATATATATATATATATATATATATATATATATATATATATATATATATATAACTCTTATTACCTGGCCTTATTCGGGCACTAGTCGACATCATATAACCCCTCCTTCTGTTGCATAACAAGTTATTTCTGTCAGCTGTTATTCTCGGGAAATAGTTGTTGTATAACAGCCCTCTAGGTAATACGTAGCTACTAATACCCTGACAGCCATGAAATGTGTATAATATTGAACAGTTGATGTGTTTGGTGTTCATACCTTGAAATCCTGCAGAACATGTACAGCTATAGCTGTTGACAGCATCGTTACAAATGCCACCATTTTGACATGGTGAAGATCCACATTCATTGATGTTGTTTGTACACATGGCCCCTGACCAGCCGGGTTTACAGATCACTTCAACTCTAATAGTCAGGCTGTCAGAAAATTTTCGATGAAAATTTGAATAGTTATACGTTCAGTAAATGTTTAGTCTGTACAGTTCGTCGTGGGGGGCGCCCTTACTCATATTTTAACCTCTTTCAAGGACAATGAGGTTTGAGCAACACGAGATATCTTACAGTCTTGTAAAACTTAAGCTAACAGTATACATATTTATAAAGACGAATTCTGAAGTAATAGTTTGATGTTTCCTAATATCTTTATCATACACATTTCTTATTATACCATGAATGACCTAATATTATGGAATTTATACACTGGTCGTTCTACGTCACGACAACGCGTGTATACGTCACTACAACGCGTGTCTACGTCATTGGTTCTGTTGTGTTTGAAATTTGAGTCAAAATGTCCAAAATTACTATTTCTTTCCCCCATTTTTCTTTGATATTACTGGCGATGGGACAATTATGTTATTCTCAAATATTTTTTCTTCATTCAGCGGGAAAATGCTTGTGACCTAAGGGTTTGCCACTACTCGTGATCGTCTAGCGACTAGTAGTGACAAGGTCCCTTTGGTCACTCGTATTTCTTTGGCCGAACGAAGAAATAAATATTACTACCAGAAATCCAATTTGAATTAGTTCGAACAAAAAATATCAGATTTATAACGCAGTCATTCTACATCACAAGATAGTAAGACTGAATGAATACGACATTTTGTCTAAATAAATTAAAGTGCCAATATGCACATATCAAAAACAGAAGTCAAAACATAAGCGCCGAAATGTCTGCGTCTCGTTGCAGTTTATTTCATAATAGACAAAATGTAGCTAGACATTGCAATATTGCTATCTTTGTGTAGAATATAGAGTTTCTATATTGGTTTCTAAATGGTTGTATCAAACAATTGGTGAACCTGGAAAGGGATGTTCCATATACTTACATCGACTGTTTCTCTATCCCTCGTAGTTCATATCTGTACCACTGACCATCAGCCAAAGGTTTTATCTTGGTACGAATGTCACTGTCATATGTGTCCATCTCATCATCGTCTGAGTTTGGAAAACCTTCATCGCTATCATCATCCCATGACCTCCCCTTTAAACGTATTGCTCGCTACAGAGATATCAAAAGGCGGTAGTAACACTGGTATAGACACTAGTTCAAAGTGGTCATATGAATTAGGATTGAGTGTTTATTTTGTACAACCATTTTATCATGACCTCTTTTATTTATTTTCTTATTCGAAAATTCAATGTGAAACAACACATGCCAACTCTTTGCTTGTTACTCAATAAATTGCAAATTACTGTATGTGAAATATTTGTTATTATACGTACACATTATTTTAGCTTTTCGCAATGTATTGAGCTACAAACACAGACTTGGCCTTTGTTGTTTCACACTGATTTTTCAAGTTGGAAGCCATGATACCGAATCCTCATCCATATATATTACCACGGTGGTTTCAAAGATTATATATTATGGTATAAAATGGACCAATGGGTAGAAAGTCTGTGATTTTTATGTGATTTTGTCGTCGCCAATCGCGTCAGATGAGGTCGGTGACACCATCTTATAATTTGAATCAATGAGTGGGTGGTGTTATGTGACATAAACATATACATTATATAAGTATTGGCGATAGGTAGAAAAAAAAGAAAATTTGCATACCAAGTGAAGAAAAGAAATTAATTAAGCAAATACATCAGAAACTGAAAAGTAAATTTTAAAAAATTAAACTTCTGGCTGGACTACAAAATAATTTGTTCAACTAGTCGGGATTTTGGCCAAAGGAAACAAATACAGTAATATAAGCTTATAAACATAAAAATATAAACAAAACAAAAGCAAAAAACAACAAAAACCAAAAGCAAGCAAAAATGCATGAAGTGAAATGTCTTATACGAATCGTTACGCCTGTTGGGTATAGAGGGGACAAACGAGACTTTATGACAATGTTTCAACCAATTTATCTGAGAAATACTGGGATTTCAAGGTAGGTATTAATCCTGTTTTTTCAGTTGCTTGGGTAACGAGTTACTTTTGTGGCTGCGTACATTAAATTGTGTTGGCTCAAAATGAGATTAAATTTAGGAATGTAGAAATGTTCTCTTGTTGAAAGCCGCGTCATGTAATTATGTGGTCTTGTGTCGATATATCGTCTGTGTATATAACCAGCCAATCACATAGCGGGAGATGATTGTTACGTTAAAATCACAATGTAAAATCGAGAAGTTTGCGCAGCGAATTAGCCGCGACCCACCATAAAATGTTTACTAAACTTTTAATCATAACGATGATAATAGCCAAAAACAAGTACTGTTTTTACTTACATTATAGGTGTTGACGTCAAACACGACAGGATTTGTGAACCCGGATATTTGATCAAATGAAAATGAAGCAAGGTCATTGGATGGTGGTGTAGTTATACGATGTATACACTTGGCGAATTCATCAACAAAAACGATTCTATAGAATAAGATAAATTTTAAAAAAAATAGAAAAAACAAAACTGAAAATTAATCTTCATAAGGAGGTTTGGTACATTGAAAGGGGAAAGCCACTCCAGAAAGTATACAGCGGATTTCAAAATACAGTTTAGCGGTTCTGTTTGATATAGCCACACAGAAACTAATAAGAAACTAGACACTATAAGATACAAATGAGCGAGATTGAAGGCATACAATTTCTTCCAACATTTTGTCCAAATGTACAATGATTTAAAGTGCCACCACGCAGATTTCAAATGCAGACATCAAAATATTAGCGTCTGCGTGTCCATGTCTTGTTGCAGTTTGTTTAAATAGTTTATTTTAAATCATGATAATCATGATAACGTTGGCATTTTTTTAACTGCACTATTTTTTTTTTTTTTTACAGCCATACTTGTAATTGCAGTACCTTTTGATTTGTTTCAAATGTGAAGCGTCTATGAGCACTGTCGTGGATATATGGCGCTATATAAATGTTTATTATTATTATTATATTTCATTCAGATTAAATGTAGCAATAAATTGCGATCTTACTATTGTGTAGAATCTTATTGATGTGTATGTTTTGATGTCTGCTTTTGATGTATTCATGGTGGTACATTAGCTCATTTCATGTAGACAAAATGTTGCAAGAAACTGTGAGTCTTCAAATTTGCTATCTTAAATTGTAGCATGTGTATTGTTTTACTAGTTTCTTCGTTGCTGTATCAAACAGAGCCAGTGAGCGGTTAAATGACAAGGGCACTGTAATATTAGACGATTCGTGTCTTAAGCATTTGCCAACACTAGTAAACTAACATACTCACGTGTCAGTTGGATCCTCAACACAGAGATCAAAATACACATCACATTCAGGGAGGAAACCTGAATCTCCGCAGTTATCTGAAAGTCGGAGTCCAAGATCAAAGCTTACGAATTCGATTTTGATTTCGGCCTCTCCTGTGATGTATCTCCACATCAACACCTGTAAAAAAAATTTAAATTATCATATATATCCCTCAATGCATATGACATGTAATGTTAACGACATCGAAGTGTGCCTTCATGACATTAAAATTGTCTGTTGATGTTGTAGGAACTTGACTGTAGATGGCTTTCTTTGAATATATAATTTAGCAAATGCATATGTAAAAATTACTATTTTTACTTTGTTTAGTTTATTCAAAATGTTATTAATGGTACCACTATGTAATCGAATTTATCCTGTACAGTGAATTTCACCATTCAGCTTTACTGACTGATACGACACGGAAAAAAATAATGAGAAACTGGACATGCTACACTTTAAGATAGCAAAGACTGAATGAGTACAGTTTCTTGCTACATTTTGTCTAAGTGAAATGAACTACACATACCACCATACAGACATCAAATGAACTCTGCCAAGGTCATTTTACACACCCTTCATCGGGTGTTTGAAAAATATTGGTGCCCGAATGTCTGCAGTTGTAATTCATTGAAATGGTGTAATTTCATTTAGACTAAATGGAGCAAAAAATGCAATCTTGCTATGAAGTTTCTTGTTGGTTTCTAATTCTGCGTGGTTGTATCAAACAGAAAAGTTGAACGGTATTGTGAAATTCACTATATTATACTAGAATACCATGTTTGAGTTCTGTTAATGGCAAATGATGAGGGTGCACTTGCTGCTACTGATACGGGGCTTTTCAAAATTCTTTTCCTAGATATAATGACTTAGTTGTAATATTTTCACCCTGCACAAAACTGCATCATCTGCTGGTAAACTTTTTTGTCTAGCAGTACACACGTATGGCGCAATATACTAAGTATGCAATCAAATTTATTTTTGGGTCCGCACCAAATAAATCAGCGCCCTATTGCTATTACAATTTCAACTTATTACTATACTACTTATAGATAAAATAGACCTCTAATTAGCATGTACAATGTCTAATTATTGGTATTTTAACAATTTTCAGTCACCGTATTATTGGTTGTTGTCTGATTGATAGAAACATATTGGAGCTTTAACACACTAGTACAAGTTCATTTTGTTTTTGTTTTAAAATACTTTTTTTTTAAATTTGCAATGTGAAATACAAACCTCTGTATTATTGGTCTGTTATGGAATTTGGCGCAATATAATTGTTACTTTATCTTATAGTATATTTTAACATGCAAAAGAGTCCCCCCCCCCCTCATCCCCTGCTCCCCGCCCGAACGTAAATTGTAACAAAATATGAATACATTAAAATATTATTTTAGCTTATTCATGTTAACGCTGTGCTCATGTTTATATTCGTGCCTCTACTGTAATACCGTGATTGAAATTTGCAACATCGCACAGAATTAATATTACTATTGTAATGCTGTTATCGAAATTTGCAGTGAAAAAAGGGCTCTATGTGACAACATCGCACTAAAAATAATATAACTTGGTTTTTAAAACCACATTACCTGAAAAAAGAGATGATACATAATCATATTCATCATCTTCATCATCATGTCTATATGTTGCGTTACTGTAATCGCAATCAGTGTTAGTTATATCCGACAGGACGTAGATCGCCTCAAAGAATATTTCAACTCTTCTGCTGCAAGTTCGCAGAAATCGAACAGTTAACACATCTTGAGCTTCGAGAGAAGTTGAACGATATGCAACAGCCTGTGTCCACTGTAAGTGTGCTATGCCAAAGAAGTAGCAAACTCCAACTTATATGGTTGGTGATGAACTTAAAGGTTAAGATAAATATTTATTCTAGCCTACCTAATGTATATTTATTGACAACTTGGCCATTGTACTCTGACCATAATGGGTCTTAAAAGGGGTGCTCAGCAAGTACTGTACGTACGTACGTAGGTGAATGAGTTATTGCTCATTGCTCATTGTACCGATTGATACACATTGACTCACCCGTGTCACTCGCTTCAATTGTTCGTATCCAGTACCAAGCCCCTTGTATCACAATATGGTCGGTCGTATAACTCACCAACGCACTTCAGTGGATGAAAACCACCTGTTTCTAGAAGAGTGTGTTCAATGGTACTCAACTCGTTTGCTTACTTACTTGCAACAGTGCAACACTTTTTTTCTTGTGGTTCGATTGCCATGATGTCGATGTTCATCTAAACCATGCGAAAAATTACATTTGCTAACATCTGCACAGGCTGTGTAAATGTGACGAACATATAAAATACTACCACATCAGGGTGACTATAGCGTTTCAATTAGGCGGCACAATATCGGTCTTATTTACGTCACGCTGGTCTTTATTTTTTTTTACAAATTACCTAAAAATAATGAAGATACTGATAGCGCGCAACCATATATAATAATACATTTTATCTCGCTGTGAACATAAATCAACATTAATGTTCGTATGAAAGAAAGAAGATTCATTTACTATTGATTTCCATTCGTAGTGAGATACAATGTAACATTCCAAGTGCGCATGCCCTATCAGTGCCTGTATTTTGTTTGCATAATATGTGACAAATAATGTTGTGAGACGTGACAAACCTCATGCCACCTAATAGGGAACTTGCAATCCAGACTGAGCATGCTCAGAAGCAAAGGATTATAGGATTTTCTGTGGTTATCGTAATACCTAATCTGGCGCTACTGATAAAATAAACCTCCCACAATCCTCAGGGTGACTATGAATTGATTATTTGTAGATAAAAAAACTATGTAACATTATTGTTTACAATACTATTTGATTAGTATTTATCATCACATTTCCCATGATGCAACATTCAACATGGCGGTTTTGAAAATTCCATATTAAAACTCTATAGTCACTCTGGTTTAGTATATGGTTGTTAATGAAATTACAGCCGATTCGACAAATTAGAGAACGATTATGTTTAAATAAATATTGTTAGATTATTAGAATTGGTTTCCAACTTTGTCTCAACATTTGCTACAACAGTGACAGACATTGTTGAAGTTACACTAAAGCTCAGAGATGCTATCAGCAGTAAACACTAGGGTGCACACACAAAGTAGTCGCCTTGTCTGGAAATACTAGTCACATGTATTTTTGAATAATATAACTTCTACAATAGTAAGTAATTCTACTTTAAACATGCCGAGTTTTTCATAGTTATAATTTGCAGGTATTTACATAGACTCATTCAAACACAAAATTGATGAGCATATATCTCTGAAAAGAAAGCAAGGTTTAGTCCAGGAAATACAGAAAACTCCTTGTATAAAGTTGACTATTCATTAAGGCAAACCCATTGACTGCTTGTCAGTATCCAACTGTGATAAGATCGTAACATCTTCAAGTACTTCACTGTACACTTCTTCAACTGGAGCAAACTTTGAGAGTAACTTAGAAGCCAAGACTAGTAATCTATCAAGATCTATGTAAACATTATCATTCTTTAATTTGTCGAATCGGCTGTAAAAGTTTAAGATAAATATTTATTCTAGCCGACCTAAGGCGTATTAAGTGACCACTTGACCATTGTTCTCTGACTATAATGGGTCTTACAAGGAGTGCTCAGCAAATATTGTACACAAGCAGGTGATTTATTGGTTGCTGATTGCTCATAGTACCATTTGATACATAGTGATTCACCCGTATCACTCGCTTCAATTGTTCGGTGTTTTTTTTTAAGTTCTCCTCTTACATATAATGATTAAGTTAGAACAGCGTACACCCTGAACAGTTTTGCATCATCTGTTGGTAAGTATTTAGTCTAGCAGTACACATATATGGCACAATATGCTAAGTATTAAAGAATTAAATGGGAGTTCAAAAAATATCTACATTCAGAAGACTGGGCATATCTAGCCGTCATACACAACTTGACAACAGTTTGCTTATGTTGCATTAGTATTGCTCTTGTATATTCTTTTCTTTTCCCCCCTTTTTTTCTCATTTGTTTGTTTATTTGCTGATTTCTTCGCATGTATTTGAACTGCGAACCGTTTTTGAAAACCGTGTATAGTATATTCTCTTTCTCTTTATATCGTATGATCAACAGGCCCAGAGTTTTAGTAATTTTTAACATTGTAAAAGGGTTCGGACTAGACTAGTTGTGGAAACAACTATTTTTCGTCTCCTTTCCCATGGTGAATATTTACAATGACTGTATGTGTTATAAATCTTTATGTAATACTTATACTACTGGGAATAAAGATTATTATTATATGTACACAATCAAACTGATATTTAAGTCACATACATACATACATACATACATACATACATACATACATACATACATACATACATACATACATACATACATACATACATACACACACACACACATACATACATACATACATACACACACACACACACATACATACATACATACATACATACATACACACACACACATACATACATACATACATACATACACACATACACACACATACATACATACATACATACATACATACATACATACATACATACATACACACACACACACATACATACATACATACATACATACATACATACATACATACACATACATACATACATACATACATACATACATACACACACACATACATACATACATACATACATACACACACATACACATACATACATACATACATACATACATACATACATACACACACATACATACATACATACATACATACACACACACATACATACATACATACATACATACATACACACACATACATACATACATACATACATACACACACACATACATACATACATACATACATACATACATACATACATACATACATACATACACACACACATACATACATACATACATACATACATACATACATACATACATACACACACACACATACATACATACATACATACATACACACACACACACATACATACATACATACATACATACACACACATACACATACATACATACATACATACATACATACATACATACATACATACATACATACATACATACATACATACATACATACATACATACATACATACATACATACATACATACATACATTATTTTGCATAATTCATGTCAAATAATGTTGTGTGAGGTGTGGCAAACACCATGCCGCCTAATTGAAACATTATAGTCTCTCTGGTTTTGTAGTAAATTTCCACTTATAACTACAAAATGACATACACACTGACCTTATACCACTTAGTGCTAAGACTTCTCAAACCACTCTAGTAGACCGAGGTACAATCAATCAAATACATCGATTCAAATGTTTCTTTTGAACTTTTACTTCAAAAATGAACGGTTCTTTTTACAGCACTTTAACCGTGTGTGTTTGTGAAACGAGCAACATGATATGGTTCGTTGAAATTTGTCAAGCAAGGTGGACAAGTGTATTTGAACACTTCAAATTACAATTACAACTTAACATCTGCGTGTCATTATAGAACTCAGAATCACGTGTCAGGGATACTACTGAATAGAAATAGCCCAGAGTAGCAATAGGTGTAAATGATCATATAATGACATGCAGTCCTTTGATGTGTGGGCGACACGATATGGTTTTTTTATGACTTTTGTTACAAATATTTAAAGCAAAATACAGACGCTGATAATGTGCATACATATAAATTGAAACATTTTATCACACTGTGAACACAGATCAACACCGATGTCGCGGATGAAAGAAGGAAGAGTCAAACACAAAACAGTTTATTTTATCATTTTTCAACTATTTCTTCATCGATTTTAATTAAAAAAAGTTGAGTTTACTGTTTTTTTCTGTCCTCCCTTTAACTCTCACCAAATAAAGGACGTTGTACTTTATTGAATGACGTTACCTGCCTGGTCGTTCTTTTGTATCCTTCGTTGGAGGAAAGAAAGAAAGAAGATGCAAACACAAAACTGTTTATTTGTGTCTTCAGAGTGAGATACAATGTAACATTTCAAGTGCGTGTGCTCTATCAGTGCCTGTGTTTTGTTTGCATAATATGTGTCAAATAATGTTGTGAGACGTGACAAACATCATGCCACCTAATAGGGAATTTGCAATCCAGACTGAGCATGCTCAGAAACAAAGAACTATGGGATTTTCTGTGGTTTTCGTATTACCTAATCTGGCGCTACCGATAAAATAAAACATTATTGGTTGAGGACGTTATAGGCCGCTGTATAGTCTATCTGCTAGACCTCGGATGTTCTTCCGATACAATACGACACACGACCGAACATCAAGCCATCACTTCAAACTTCGTTCGCTTAAAGTATCGAAAGAAAGCCTGAACGTCTAGCAGCAAGTTAAGACTAGCCGTTGTGCTGCTATAGGCCCGTACGACGTGCATGCCAGGGGTACTATGTAAAGTGCTTTGAGCACAGTGTAAAAAAGCGTTAAATAGAAACTCACGTTAGCACGACTAGCTGCAGAATGCAACTCTGTACCCTTCAACGTTGATGGCTCACTTCATTGTCTCTGCTAAGGTGTAAATGTACAGTCTGGGTATTAACCGAGATGCTAACTTGACTCTAAACAATAAGAAACTGCTCACGCTACACTTTAAGATAGCAAGATTAAATGAATACAATTTCTTGCAACATTTTGTCTAACTGAAATGAACTACACATGCCACCATAAATGTAGATATCAAAATATTGGCGCCATGGCACCACATAGCTGCATCTTATTGCATTTTATTTAGACAAAATGTAGCAAGACCTTGCTATCTTAAAATGCAGAATATGCATGCAGTCTGTTATTGATTTCTGCGTGGTTATATTAAACAGAGACAGTGAACGCTAACATAAAACGGACTGTACCTGTTCATTATCATAAAAATGCTAGTCTAAAATCGCAGACGTGAGTTTAGTCATTCTTCGTGAATCTGTCGTTGGTGGCGCCCCTACTCACTCACAACTGCCGTCTCTGTGATGAGGTCAAGTTATTTTAGGTCAAGGTATTAGTATCTGACAGCAAGCAGCTAATCTATTGCTCTGCCACAGCGACAATCAAAGACGAAATATCTCAAGCGCGTTACCAAGTCACGACGTGAGTACACTTAGGTTATTCATTGCGTGCACAGATGTCAAGTGGCGCCGAAGTAGAACTGTCATCGTGTTGACTAATTCTGAATTGACGTATAACAGAAATTGTAAATCGTGTTAATTCGTGTCAAAATTCTGACAAGTTTACCATACAATCCCATATATAATTGGCGAGTAAACTTGACTCGTGATATATACTAAGACAAATATACTGCCAAAATTGATTTTTCAGATACGCGTTATCTAGACAAGTCGATTGTTGATTTATAAATAAATAAAGTTGTTGGGTGTTGGTTATACGATCTACTTCATGGATGACTAGCTATTGAAGGAGGCTGTAATGAAGCAATCGGTTACAAAACCCGCTCGTTAATTTCTCTGTATTCTATTGTAGGGTGCTTTTATTATTGAAAGGCATTGTAAATTCTGACGACCTTTTAAACAGGTGGAAATTTTTGTAAAATTAAAGTGATTTCTGGCAAATATATGGTTCAAAAAATCAAAAAGAGGACAGAGTGGCATGTACGGTAACAGATAATCAAGCCCTGATACTGGCCTATCTGATCTAGGGTACTCATGAACAGCTAACTCGACGACAGTCACTGTGCTCTAGTGAACGACATTTTCAAGTCAGACGGCCAAGTCTCTGGACTTGGTCACGAGTTGAGACACCTTAGTTGTCGAAAAGGTTTCAAATTTACTATTCCAATTTAACGATATATCACATTGCCCTGCCTCCTATCTGTTCAAGTTGATCCGGTCTTCGATAAAAAAATATTCGATCTTCGGTAGAAAAAATAACAAACAAACAAACAAACAAACAAACAAACAAACACAAAGCACACAGCAAGTACAATTAGACATATTCTACGCATAGCCATAGAACTTACATGCACAAAAACAACCGTGTTTCCTAGAATACATTTGGCTCGTAACACACAATGACGAAATAGTCCTCTTACAGTGTGTTTGCGTACTCCATTAAGTGCACTCAGTATAACTAACAAACCGCCATAAAAAATAATTACTTCGGTACTTCGGTTATTTTTGTCTTTTTTTATCAATTTTAGGCTAAATTGTGAGATAAATTCATAACTTATGAGTATTTTTATCACTCCGATCCAAAATTGAGTCAAATTGGAACAAAAATTTTGAGAAAAGTAATTTTTTGTGTAAATAAGTTTGACGGGAACCTGGTAACTGACAACATTTCTGCGATTCGTGATAACAGTGATAGAAAATGTAACGTAAAATATGGCAAAAATACTACAATGACACCTCAAATGAACTACGTTATCTGACTTAGTAAATTGTTCATATTTGTTTTGGTATCACTGAGGGTTTGTTCACTTGTTTTGTTATTCTTGTACACCTGCCTACGTGTTGTTTCTTTGGGTGATAGCGATCAAAATCTGGGTAATATCTCCAACACATCTTGATATGAGTGGCATGGGTCAAACAATCGACCTGGCTGGTATCTCAAAATCCTGTTGACCCGATGATAACACTTGAAAGGCTTAAAGTCAACAGGGCCTAACCACATTTTTGTGATTTTTTCAATTATAATTTGGTTCATGTGTGATTTTGGTGTCACAAAATACCAACCTTTCTTCTGAAAGAAAACTAGCCAAAAATGTGAACGAAAGTTGGCTCACAGTCAAAAGGTCCTAGTAAAACTCTTCGTTTTTGGTTATTTTAAAAAATTAAAAAATGACATACTACTTCTCAATATATCACGTGATATCTTTTGATAGTTTGTTATTTCTTCTCCGCGGGAAAAAAACGTGATTTTAGTTTGACTTAGGGTCTAGTGCCGAAAATACGGGGTTTTTTCTCAAAACAGCATTTTTGTAGTTAGGACCACGTGACACTCTATAACCCTCTAACTTTGTGAATTTAAAGTCGCTGAAAATTCAAGCATCCCTTAGAAAGTGAAAGCATTTGAGTTGCAAATATATGAATCGTTTCAGTGATAAGTAAGCCAGTACTATTCAAATGAAAACTGTAACGAACGATAGTCACGTGACTTGAACATGACTATAGTCCTAGAAAAAAATGTGAAATCCTCTTTGAGGGCAACAGTCAGCAACTCATGAGTATTTTTCGTCATTTTGTTTCCAAATAAAATGTTACTTATATTTTACCTTCCAGTATCATGTTTCTAAAAACCAACAGTCACAGGCAAAACACCTACCGTTTGAACTGCTGTGATACCGAAGTCTTATATATAAGAACAAAATGACGTCATTGTATAGTACGAGACTACAGTATCACAGTAATTAATATGATGGGAGTTTTACCAGTTACTACTATAGTCACTTAACAAGTGACAGTGAAGGGTAAAATATAAGTAAACTTTTATTTAGCAACAAAAATGACAAAAAATACTTGCAGACCATGTACCTTTAACTTGTAAATAAGCATGATTTTTTTTTAAAGAAAAAAAAGAAGCTATATATGCAAATTGCCCATCACCGTAACTCTAACTGAATGTTAGCCGTATTCAGATTTTTGATAAAATCATTCTCGCAAACCAGAGCTCTTATTTCTTCCTCGACACTTGGACGATGACGTCAAAAGAGGCCGTGGTTTACGATGATGGATAAAATTAAATGGACCCCGGCCATTCCATTCCGGGGTTGTTCTTCTCTGATGGTTTTATCACGTCAGTGATAGCCTAGAATACATACCAGTGATGTCACGCCGGATCACTGACTGTTCACTAAGTTTGTACACTGTCATACTGATATAAAAGCTGCACTAGCTGTAAATGTGGTATTATTTGTAATCAGGCCACCATCAACTTGTATTCACCTGAAATCGTTAAAATACCCATAATTGGACATTGTACATGGTGATTAGGGGGGTCTATCTAAGTACATGACGTAATTTATTAGCGCAAGAAACTTCTTGTAGACAATCATGTACTCGATGTAAATTATTCATTCTTCAATTATTGGACAAAAATATCGACGGTGTAATGAAAAGAGCACATTAAAAAAACAACGCGTAAATCTCTGGACTGTATGTGTGTAATCTGTTGGTAAGGCGGTGAATGAAAAGGGTGAACTTAAGCGACCTTTCGTTGCTGGTTTGTTTTGGAACGGTTTGCGTGTTTATTATTGATGTGTGACAAATGGAGAATGGATTAAATCGTCCAATATTTACTCTGCGATGACTTGGTTCAAGCGGTTTGCGCTAAACACTAAACCAACGTGACGTCACAGTCAGACGTGAACAGTTCATCATAACGTTGATGTACCATACCACAGTCAACAACACATATTTACACGTCAGCCAAGACACACCATTAGTTATTTTGCGCTGATACCAGACGCCGGTATGTGGTTTGACGACTTCAGGCTACAAGGCAACATTTTTATCCAGAGCGTAACGACTATATAAACGGAAGCTTTGCAGTGTAGAAGTAGTAGTGTGTGTAGAAGAACCGACTCGGAAGCACTTCATGTATACGCTGCTACCTGATTACGTACCTAAGAACCTCTGTTTGGGGCAGAATTTTGTTACTTACACCTCGACGACGTTGTGGGGACACGAGGAACAATTCCATGCACCCCAGAATTGTAGAGAAGAACATTGATATTGTCTCAGGTAGTTTCTTTCAAGTTCACTCGCAGACGATAATCATTTTGGCGCGTTAAATTCAGGTTGTCGTCAACTCAGCTTGGGACGTTGAAGGTTGAGTTCCAATTACTTTGAAACTGGCAACATTTTGCCATACTATTTACAATATACACAGCCTGGCAACGATTAAAATTGCCATTTTTAATCGGATTCAGCAACTCTACGATAATTGATTGTGATTTGCAAACGACATCATGCAGAAAGCTGCAAGGGAGCAACGCGTGTCGCCGACCAAGTTAGGAGTGCACGGTGAGGTGACTGCCGTTAAAAATGGCAGGCTCAGACGCGAAACTACGAAACTTAACCACGAAATTCATTGTCTGGAAAAAGAACGAGATTTGCGGTTGAAGAAACTAAAACAGAGTAGCGACAAAGAAAGCTGTGACCTCGTACAAATGTTTCAAGAAATGGGGAAATCGAATACGAGTGCTAGCGGTATGGTTTTACAAGGGAGTGGAACTTCGCACCCAACATTACATAAAATGAAAAATGGTGAGGTATTAGCAACTGAAATTTTCGATATCGGTGCGACATGCAACTTGGATATTCCGAAGGAAAGAAAACTTTCCCGGCGTAGACTTGATGAATTATCCCGTCCGAAACCTGAAATACCACCTGTGGATTCCTCGTCGTTGAAAGTTATGAGGCGTAAGAAGTCGTTTGTTAAAATGGTGAGTGATAAAGAACTCATCGATGTTACTAAATCTCCTGCGGGGAGCCCGGTCAGTTCTCCGTCCATCACCAGAAGTCGGAAGAAACCGATAACGTCAAATTCTCCTCCAAATGTTGACATGTTGTCGAAAAATAGGCCGGAGATTTCTCCAGGGGTAGGTAGGCAACCGAAGTCAGAAGATTTACAGCGGCTAGCAAATTCGCCCACTACTCGAAAGCTTTCAACATCAAGTAGTGATAGCGGGATTAGCAGCATTACTACGAGACGAAAGAATTCATCGGGGCTACTGTCAAAATCTTACAGCGTTGACAGCCCGGTTGGTTCCCCGCCTTCATCGATGTCATCATCACCACGAGGCTCAACGTCGTACGAACCTTGTCATGGAATTTCCTCGCCTAAAAACGCCATACGTACGCAAAAGTCGACCCCGCGGAGCAACTCACCAACCGAAAGCCATGCATCATTGACGAACACTCCACGACGCCGGCGCGTTTCAGCTTACGCCGCGCCAATCTCAATGTTGCAACAACGGGCAGAAAACCAACGACTTGTCATGGCCAGGTACCGAAAGATTTCAGCCGACCCGTCACAAGCGCCATCTTTCCACCGTGAACGTCGAATTAGTCGGGGTGTTCATATTTGCGATGGACTTGAACTTGACAGTATAGTAACACAAGTCAAACAAACTATTACTAAAGATCTCGACCAGTGTAGATATCTCCGAATCCCAAAATACCTCGATCCAAATATCCGATCTGTGGAATTAGATGACGTATTCAATTAATTTTCCTCACCGAATTAAAAAAAATGGACAATGATTCTTTATTTGAAAAACATATATTTCATTGTATGATTTTGGCTGTAAATTTTCATTTGTGTCGAAAATATCGTATATCAAAGATTTCCAAAACTCTGAATTTAAACACGAAATCATAATACTAGCCAGTGGTACACCTGCTCTCAATAGAAATCCAGAATTGCAATTTATGTACCCATAATGTTGGGTACCAAAAAAAAGGATAAATGCAAGGGCCATACTTTAGGTGAAAAAATTGTTTTGAATTCTCAGTAAGTAACTCTTGTCATGGTACTGATTTTTTCGTATACTAGTTTTAATGTATGTATATATTGTTATTTTGGGTGGAGGGTTTGGTGTTAATTTTGTATTTTAGCTGAAATACATACATACATACATACATACATACATACATACATACACACACACACACACACACACACACACACATACATACATATACACACACACACACACACACACACACACACACACACATACATACATACATACATACATACATACATACATACATACATACATACATATAAAAAACTTTATATGTGCATATGTAATTATTTGTATATAAATACTTTATGAAGATTTCATGATTCGTTATATTTCTTTTATACACCTGAATTGTTTTCGGAAATTTTCATTTTAGAAATACTATCGATCAACATATATATGTACAGGTTTTATACTTCGGCGTATTTCTATCCAGCATGTAAGCTTTCTCCGTTGCATCGTATCATTTCACAGTACCGCCAAACATGTACACAATTGTTCGTTTATTTAACCTTTGACCTTTAGTATAGGACAAACATATAAGCTTTGTATATTAGTAAATTAATATCAACCACATGTCACATACCATATACGTTTTTAGTCAATTAGGCACGCACGATGGCTTTCTATTCCACTAATTAAATCTACCCGGCACTTGATTTTTGAATGTTGGAATTACAATAACTGGAACGAATTGATTATCCCCGCATTAATTAAATAATATTTGACAGACGACACATAATTAAAAATAATTGGAGATTTAATTAATTATTTCTTATTTGTAGTTATTGTTGGAGTAGCCGTACAATACATTTTAGCATTGTTAATTAACTTTTGTTAGAGCCAACGTTTCTAGGTAATAAGAGATAACACACAATCAAATATGGAAGTAAACACCTTTACATCATTGGAGGTACTCGTGCCGAGGGCTATTTTTCATCGTGATTTGACCTCGGTTATTTTTTGTTGGTTTTTATTGCCACTCCAGTCACGCTGGTAGTTTGTATGTCAACTTAATAAAGACACCTGGTACATCAATAAATATCTTATGAATAGGTACCGCCGATACGTGGTTGGCTTATTTTTATACAGTGTGGAGTTGGGAAGAGAGAGAGAGAGAGAGAGAGAGAGAGAGAGAGAGAGAGAGAGAGAGAGAGAGAGAGAGAGAGAGAGAGAGAGAGACAGACAGACAGACAGACAGACAGACAGACAGACAGACAGACAGACAGACAGACTGACTGACTGACTGACTGACTGACTGACTGACTGACTGACTGACTGACTGACTGACAGACAGACAGACAGACAGACAGACAGACAGACAGACAGACAGACAGACAGACAGACAGACAGACAGACAGACAGACAGACAGACAGACAGACAGACAGAGACAGAGGCAGAGAGAAACATATGTGGGGTAGATAGAAATGGTAAAAGGAGAAAGTTGTGAAAGTTACAAAACAGTATAGCAATTAAGAAATTACAGTTTAAAGAAACCCTGGGCAACGCCACTATGAATATTTCAGACTACAGATTTTACATAGCTTTGATTACTCAACGAGTCGAATCCACAGGAGGAAAGCGTCATGATTTACAAACCTACGTTTTCTCTTATTGAAGTTGACAACTCAAAGTGGTCCATGCGAGCCTACCTAGTCATTAACCATAGGTATGGGACCAATTATAAACCCCCGAGGCAAACTCGGAGGCTACGTCATGAATGATATGTAAATTAGAAGAAGTGTGTATACCACTACAGTACTAAACCATAAGCTCTGGGGCTGAATTCACATTTTCAGTAACAAATACCGTCTATAGTTTACTACTTAAGCGTGATGGATGGCTTACGTTTAACACTCACACTGGAGTTAACGATTCTAGCACGTTGAATCATTCACTCGCTTAATAGGTGTGTGTAGTACACAATACATGCCACCCTTCACCTTCTACTTAGCGTTGAACAACAAAATCAAAACAACATGCGTCGTGACATTTGCAACACCCACCTAAAAATATTTACAAAAAAATCCTATTTTGACTAAAATTTTGCATTTTTTTTAAATTTCATACTGCGAATGTAGAACTTTTTCTTGTTTATATATTGATGTCAAAATGTTGGTCAAATAGGGGCAAGAGGTATAATATTAGTCAGAAATTGGAGTAAGTTTGCACACGATTCTAGAACGGAGACAAAATGTTCACGTAAATTATTTACACAAAATTCTTCTTTTGACTTTTGAAATTTTTGTGCGTTCTCGTTTTATTTTAGACTTCGAATTTAGTAATAGATCTTATTTGTTCATTGGTACTAAAATTTCGATCAAAAGGGGTAAGATTTATAATTCTGTTTAAGAAATTAAAAAAATAAATAGTCTGCACGGGAAACTGGTACGTACGCCCAAGATGGAACGATGTGAAGGTCACAGCATCAGCAGTACAGGCGGTCTTATTTATAATCAAATTATTTGGTTAATTTTATGTTGCGGTTCACGTTAGTTATTTCACCTTTTAGTGAACGTTGCTCGGTAAAAGCGGCAGACGACGTATCATTAAGTTTAATGGAAGTCCATGGCACGTTTAAGTGGTTGTTACAATTGCGTACTACTGTAACAAATAGGGGGTAACCTCTTCTGTTAAGGTAACCCCCTCCATGTTACTCTCTCTCTCCACTCTCCACTCTGTACTCGGGATCGACTTGGACGTCGACCTTTAGGGAATTAGCTCAGACTACACACAATTAATGTTCATGGTTAACCTGGATCATTTAGAAGTGGCCACGGAGCAGATCGAAGCTCCTGACCTCGGACCGTCTCTTCCCAAAGACTGAATCCATCCTTTTATTATTCCATTATAAACATAAAATATACAATACTCAAATGATTGGGTGATAAAGTAATCAGCACCATAAATGACTAAAACGGAAGTATTGCCGTCGCCTTAATTCAATGCAAATGATATTGACAAATATGAAAACTAGCTAAACAATGTGATCACGTCATTGTTCTTCCAACTGTCTGTAATCAGTCATTATTTGACACTGTTGATCTTATAATAACTTAAAGTTGTCATCTTAGAAGAATACTATTCGCGCAATGCAAACATTTGTTCTAAGTATTAATTCATGACAGCTGAGAGTTCATGGTGACCTCGCAAAACATCAAAACTTAGCGAATATTAAAAAGTTGTATTCTGTCATCCGTGACACTATCACCTTTTCCCAAAGTGTGGCGTCCCCGCCACACATTAAAATATTCAAAATAATTGCCTTTCATAAATGAAACACTTTTTGTGATTTTGTAAATCGATAGAAAAGGAGAAAAGTACAAACAATTAAAGAAATTAAACTTGGAATAGTATGGGTGTGTGCTCATTTCTTGAACAGCAGTCTGATTTCGAGATATTCAGTTTACTTTCAAAGATCGGAATTGCAGGAATTATCTTTTCCAACATTGACGATAATGCGAGTGGTTATTTAAGAAGTACCTTTAAAGTCCTCTATTATACAGCTCCTCAATCATACAGCGTCTGATCAGACTATACAATCACTCACACAGCCGTGCCTATCTTTTACCCAGATAAAAATGAACCCCTTTTGAATTTTGACTTGTAAAATCTATCATACAGGTACTCTTCAATGACAACTCAAAATCATGAAATGAATGATCATTTCATTAAACAAGTGGTGTCATTCTTTTTTGTGAAAAAACGACAACTTTACGTCGTTTACGATTGAAAAAAGTTGGACTAGCAGTTATCATGCGGGTTTTTAGCATCTGAGGAATTTCAGAAATTCTTGTGGAATTTGAAAGGAAATTTTGCATAGACAATAATACAGCTCATTTCGGTCGGATCTCTGTTTTACACTCAAATTTAAATTCAAATAGTTATCTTGTACTGCAGATTCAATAAAATACTATATCAACATGGTTCCTTTCTTTACTGTAGGAACTTTAAATCACAAAATCAGACTCAACTTGTGAGCAACGCATTTATCTGTAGCGTTTCGGCTCACTACAACTCAGAGTCAATAAAACTTCGGAGTTTCCAATACTCCATACTTCAATACATATTCTTATTAAAACTAAAATTTTCTCCATAGAAAAATCAATAATATTCTTCCTGCTTGTACGCGACCGTTGAGATGTAAAACAGCATCACTGAAATGGTTGTGATAAGTAAATAGATTTCAAAAAGTGTTCATCGTCAAACTAAATCGAGCATACAATTTTTATTTCTTACACATTTCTCTGTACACACAGTAAAAAATTGCTGATCATGAATAGAAATGAATTCGAGGAATAAAATAATGCCAGTCTTTAGCAAATCTCTACTACCGTATGATTAATGAGTTGTTTGTCCTTCAAAAGTCTTAAGTATGTAGTTCACATGCGAACTGCTTCGGTCTGCATCAGCGTCCGATACGCGATATCTCCAATCGCCTGTCAGCTGTTCGGTCCCCGTTGAAGGTTTCACTGCTACGTTTGTCAAAGTCTCTATCGCTGTCTGTTTATTCACAACTCCACGTTTTGAAACACAATTCCGCCTTCTGAGATGTCTTAGTCCGTCACTGCAATATTTACGAGTTCTAGTTCGAGTTGAATTCCCACCATTGTATCATAATCATTAAAAGTTTCCTTTCGAAAAGTTATCGAGTCATCGATTTCTCACTTACCCACTGGCGTTGTTTTTTCTTCTTCTCAAAGGTTGTCAATTATTCTTCATAAGGTTTAAATTTGTCTCATTACGCACACAATGGTCCTTCTAGTCCAAGGCCGGTTTTTCCACCAATGTAACAAATTATGGGGGTAACCTCTTCTGTTAAGGTAACCCCCTCCATGTTACTCTCTCTCTCCACTCTCCACTCTGTACTCGGGATCGACTTGGACGTCGACCTTTAGGGAATTAGCTCAGACTACACACAATTAATGTTCATGGTTAACCTGGATCATTTAGAAGTGGCCACGGAGCAGATCGAAGCTCCTGACCTCGGACCGTCTCTTCCCAAAGACTGAATCCATCCTTTTATTATTCCATTATAAACATAAAATATACAATACTCAAATGATTGGGTGATAAAGTAATCAGCACCATAAATGACTAAAACGGAAGTATTGCCGTCGCCTTAATTCAATGCAAATGATATTGACAAATATGAAAACTAGCTAAACAATGTGATCACGTCATTGTTCTTCCAACTGTCTGTAATCAGTCATTATTTGACACTGTTGATCTTATAATAACTTAAAGTTGTCATCTTAGAAGAATACTATTCGCGCAATGCAAACATTTGTTCTAAGTATTAATTCATGACAGCTGAGAGTTCATGGTGACCTCGCAAAACATCAAAACTTAGCGAATATTAAAAAGTTGTATTCTGTCATCCGTGACACTACTTAAACATCCTTATGAAAATAACCTCGTCACTTTTACAAACGGAAACCACGAAAGTCATAAAATAAAAAAAGACACCCGCCTAAACCTTGATGTATATTGTCATTTCATATATTACGAACGTGACAAGAAATCCGCCAAGTTGCCTTGACAGACGAAAGTCGTTGAACCAAAGAAGTATCACGAACGAGGTCACCAATACATATACTTATTTTAATATTTAACTCAAAATCCATTTCCCGCCAAAACATGTCGACAAAATTAATCTCGCGCCAAAATATGTCGGAATTATTTTGAACCGAAATTGTAAAAAACAATTTGACTAGTTACATCATAAGTTTGAATTTACTATTTGAATATGACAAACGCAGACTATATGGCGTTCCCGCCAAAATTGGTTAAGAATATACAATTGTTATCTATAACTTTCTATCACATCAACATATACTCACTAAAGTTATTGTACTAATTCTCGCCCAAATAAATCATTCAAAATTTCATGTTTTTCGAACATCTGAACTTTACATTTGTATTTGGGACTGTTTATTGATCAGCTAACTATTACAAGACTTTTATAAACTGAACACAATACTCACCGTAAAGCACTTGAACTTGACATAGGCTAATTCCCGCCAAAGATAATCGTTCAAAATTGTTTTATTTCTCTGCTAAGTTGTTAGCCTATCTCTCATCTGAACTATAATTGGCGTCCATCTTTCTTGAACACGTGATAAACTGTACTTGACAAACTAATGAAAATAGCTCTCCCGAAAGCGCTTGAACTAATTTCCTCCAAAAGTAGTCGTTCAAAAATTTTGTCTTTTTGCAAAGATTTTAGTAAATCCGTATTATTACGCTTCGACAAAATGGACTTACTACTCACGGAAGTGCTTGTACAGTCAAAGTCAATCAAAATCAGTCATAACGGTAACATAAACAAAACAAAACAAAACAAAACAAAACAAAACAAAACAAAACAAGCCTCGCATTTCCATAAAATTTTAACACGTCTCAACATCATTTTAGACTAAAATAGCATAAATTATTTTTATCAACGAGTCGTTGTTAAATGTGTACCTACAACTGATCCGGTTGGTAGAAAAAATTGCCAAATTGACGTTTTGATTAAATAATCCATATTTATGTTAGTATGCGTAACTATATCAATACGGTGATAGTGTAGACGATTGTGGGTATATTGTTTATATCATAATTCATAATTAATATAGATTTAATTGGTTTTTTTTAAGTACGTCAGTCTGGACGTGTATGTGAAGGACATAATTTTTAATGAGTTGTTTTCTTGTGTTGGTGACGTCATCGGTTCTATTTCCGTTTAGTACTTCAAGTATATGTACAAGTAAACAGGAACATATGTCACTGTGGGGGGGGGTGTGTCCGTGTTTGTATGTGTATAGAATGCATCGTCTTACAGACAGACGGACGGACGGACGGACGGACGGACGGACAGACAGACAGACAGACAGACAGACAGACAGACAGACAGACAGACAGACAGACAGACAGACAGACAGACAGACAGACAGACAGACAGACAGACAGACAGACAGACAGACAGACAGTCAGACAGACAGACAGACAGACTTACAGATAGACAAGAAATCTAATTATCAAAAATGTAAATAAAAAAAGGTGATGTATTAGTAGACAAAGTGGAGGGGTGGTAATGCGGGGGGGGGGGGCATGGAGGGTAGATATGAAGAGAGATAAGTAGCTATTGTGTAACAACATTGCCCATAATTCTACTAATTGTCCCACCAGGATACACGAGTTACCGAGTAATGTATTCATTAGACTGTTAAAGTTGTCAGCTCACTGTAGATATACAAGTATGTCACTGTACTGTATATTGAATGTTGTGATAATCTCAATTTATATGTTGCTGGCTGTGACATGTGGGACGCCGATAATCCAGTGATGCTGTAGAAACTGCACAGTCGTGTTATGAATGTGGTATGCTCGGTATTTGCATATTGTCAAAGTGAAAAATGATGTTACGGTGACCCTTTTTTTCTGTTTCTCATTACTCAACCAACCCAAATGTTCAGCGCCGAAATAAAACATAATAGTAATAACAATTCGCCCGCGAATACGCTTTCTGTATCAAAAATTAGCAAGTGTTTTGACTGTCGACGTCATCTACAGTCATGGTGGCGACGACGACACTTGTTTACGAAAAGAGCATTTATTTGTCAATTGTGCAGAAAAAGCTGGGAAAGGGTTTGTTACCAGGAATCCAATAAAAAAAAGTGAGCGAGGAGGTTAAGGAAAGGCAGAGAAACATGAAGATGATATTTTACTTTTTTTAATTCTTTTTTTTTTTAAATCCACCCACCGACCCATAGTTGTCATGAAAAAGTAATGGGAAACATGACAAGAAATAGGGTCACGCTAAGGTGACTGTGAATAGGTATAATAGCAAACTGATAATACACCGCTCTGTAAAATCCACTGTTGCTAGGCAACTATACCACTTAAGCTTACAAGTGACATGCAGACACATCATAGCTGTGTTGACTGAGAAATGGAATAAAACAGAAATATGGCGGATTAAAGGCAAAATGACAACATTAAGTTATAGTTATGAAGACAGTATATACGTTGCATACTGTAGCCATCTTTGTAATCGAAATATTAAAGGGACACAAGCTGACTTTATCCATAATTTATGCATAATTTATACATAATTTATGCATACTTTTTTACATGATTTATGCATAATTTATGCTGCATATTCTACTGGTACTCACATTATGCCTTAAAGCATACTTAGCCATTACTTGCAATTGACTGAACTCAAACCTCAGTGGTGTTAAGATATAACTTCCAAACAATCCGATGACGTAATATATTATACGTATCAAAAATGTACAGGAATTCCCTATTATGCAATCAACTGTTCAGACAATTGTAATATTATAGAAAGCATGTATTGACGTTACTATTATACTAGAAAAGCATAAAATCAATTTTTTTTGGTAAATATTTTCACTTGACTAAAACGTATATGAACTCAGCTTGTGAAACTTTACTTCATGTTGTGTCATACACACACAGTCGTCTCCCTTCACGCTTTCCCGCCAAAAGTCAACACAAACGCCGGTGACTTTCAAATTTCTGAAGTAGTCATATTGCCAATATCTTCTTCACTGGTGGATCTCAGAAGTTCAAGGTCTTAGTGAGTCATTGCGATGAACAAAGTTAGATGCGCCATTGTGAAATTTGTTACAAAAACAAAAACATGATATATTTACTGAGTTTAGACTCTTACTGCAGTCAATTGTTTTGATCGTTACCTCTTTCGACTTTTACCGATTTTTCAAAACATATTCGACAGGTATCTACTCTCCGATATGAAGGGTTTTGTTTGTTTAAATTCTGACGACAAGTGTTAACTATAAATGCTTGAACTTTTTGTGACCTCGCTAAAAATCAAGAGTTCCGACTGCGTATTGTTATTGAAGTGCTTTATCGCTTCTCGGTAACCTGAATTCTGACGTCACAATAGTCCTATTGATGTCAAAACGAGGCGATAACACTAAGAATTACCAGTCGCCGGTTCGCTCACTAGCCGATGTATTTTTCTACTGTCGCAAAAAAATTGGCGCGTTTATCATTGTCGCAAAGAAGCTTCAAGACTTGTGGATTAACAATAGATATAATTTTGTTGTTGTTGTTGTTGTTGTTGTTGTTGTTGTTGTTGTTGTTGTTGTTGTTTGTTGTTGTTGTTGTTCATTCATTCATTCATTCATTCTTCCTTCGTTCGTTCCATTGTTCGTTCGGCCGTTCGCTAGAAATGATACCGAGGGTGTTGTGACATTTGCGGCGTTTGTGGTTCAACTAAATCTCGCACGCGCATGGACTATATGCCAAGGAGCGTTCCGTTTGACATCAGTTTAGCTAGCAGACTGACCGAGTGCATGCCATGGAGCTTAGCTGGCTGCATTAGCTTTCATACTGCCAGTATATACGACGTGAGTTAGTGTATTTACAGATCAACGCCGTGGATTAATTAGGCTAGCTAATCTCTGATCTCTGAACTCAGTTAATCTATAAGCTACTTGATGAACTTTAGGTGCCCTTCCTAGCCCCCCCCCCCCCCCCCATTAATAAACACGTACTGTTACTTCGATAACTAAGTAAAATGAGACATGGGTCAATATTTTATTTTTAAAAAACAACATAATTATGTATCCTTCCATAGTGACGTTCACCTCGTAGACACATCACATCACATCACATCACATCACGCAGTCAAAATAGCACACCCGTTCCGCTTCTTAACCACGCGACGATCCGGAGACTTTCTGAAGTAGTCATGTTACGCATCCATCCATATATATTGACTGGCACCCGTCCCTTGAGAGATTTTTGGGAGATTTTCAGTTTCCAATGTTTCGAATTTGTTATTCATTTTTAGTTTTTGAACTTAAGGAAAATTCCCTTAACTTTTTTCCCAAGTTTATAGCGGTTTCTAAATCGCAATCACCCACTCAAGTCACTATTTTACACAAGAGAATACACTTGTGTTTCTTCAAATAAGAGTGAAAACGGCACGGAGACTTGAACAAAGCCGTGAGACTACAGTAAAAGGTCGTTGCTATGGAATAATCCTTTGAAAACACAAATTCCTTGAATGACAAAAAAAAAACAGAACTTTATTTGACGACATTGACAAAACTAAGATTGAACAGTGACCGTCGCAAACCCAGGGTGAGTGTTCCACAGACACGATGGGTAGGCTGTATCACTCAGACGGGTCTCACTCACAAGACGAGTGTGAATTGGGGGGGGGGGATTCCTGGAGTAATGACTCGAAAAGTCGGGGATGATTACTCACACGGAGCCCGCAAGTGTTATGATTGCCGGGCCTGGGTGACTCTGGGATAGCCTGTGAACTGTCTGGGAAAGCCTTGACAGTTCCACAGCAACGTGATATAGAGTGTGCTACATAGCCCTGTCACGTAGTCCCAAACCTGAATGGATCTCTGTAGCATATTGTGTGTGATTGTGTATATGTGTCTGTTTAACAGAAAATCGCTGGGAGCAATTCCCCGCACAAAAAAGGAGAGAAAAGGGATGGGAATGTTTCTAAATATCCGTTGTTATCGTTGTTGGGGTATATGTACAAATCTGGCAATTATCGTGACATGCGATATCAGTACATAGCATTGCTACACAGCGATATTCTGGTGATACGAAACTCGGTATCTGGTGATAAAAACTCGGTACACATGCAACCTAGTTACCGGTAATATCGTGACTACCTACGTCGTTGACAGATATTAGAAGAAAAACAATTTTATTGTTTTGGCTGTAGGCACGAAATACGGACACTACCTGATACCAAATCAAGGCCAACTAAATAAATATATGTTTATTGGTTGGTTGTTACGTGATCGTGAAATTTGTAATAACACAGAAGAACGAGATCATTTTAATGTTTTTATTTTGGAAATTGGTTCGGCGACTTTGGGTACTTGAATACATATTGGACTCATGAATAAAAGCGTGCCAACATAAATATCCACTAAATTTAAGTCAGTACATTGTCGTCAACAAGTAGTTTTGTCGTCGAGTACATTCGGATTTACTTCGAGTGTTTTCGGGTATTTCCGGTCAGCTCTCAGCTACTAGTACTATATAATTATGTGACTGGTCCACGGCTGTTTTTTCTGTTTGGTCTATACTAATTACGTATTGTGTTCTAGAATGATTTTTTACGTCAACAGGTAGTTTTATCGTCGAGTACATTCGGATTTACTTCGAGTGTTTTCGGGCATTTCCGCTGTAGTTATTTCCAAAGTATGAACACGTTTCCCATGTCATCGACCCTATGATTATGGCATTCAAGCCGATCCATGTTTAGGGATTAATTTTCTCTTGAAAAGTGACCAATTTGGGTGGTACATAACTTACCCGTATACCTGGGAGTAACCCCACCATCACAACACACCAACAGACGCACTATCTCTCTCTCTCTCTCTCTCTCTCTCTCTCTCTCTCTCTCTCTCTCTCTCTCTCTCTCTCTCTCTCTCTCTCTCTCTCTCTCTCTCTCTCTCTCTCTCTTCTCTTCTCTCTTCTCTCCTCTCTCTCTCTCTCTCGCTCTCGCTCTCGCTCTCTCTCTCTCTCTCTCTCTCTCTCTCTCTCTCTCTCTCTCTCTCTCTCTCTCTCTCTCTCTCTCTCTC